>NC_053027.1:427749186-427763452 GCF_003073215.2 Triticum urartu
CCCCTCATTGGCTAGCCGCCGCAGGTTCGGCCTCCTGCCTCGGAAATCTCCCCTGCAAAACACGGTTGTCATCAGAAACACCGGAATACGTGAGAGTGGAATCTCTCTCAAGGGAATGAGACTCCGGTTTCTGTCACCTGGGAGGCCGGGATTAACCCCGGGTAATCAGCCGTGATGGCTACCAAGGTATTGTCCTTGCTTAGCTGATGGAACACCCCGTCGATAAGCTCCACCGATATGTCCGGATCCTCTTCGGAGTCCGGGATCGAGGGACCGTTCTAGGTCCTTGGGTTGTGGAGGGCGGCTGTTTATATCCTTTACCACCTGTCGCAGTTCCTGCATTGAAGTCGTTAGACTACATATCTAACCGTGGGAGTACAAAACAAACGGGCAAGCGCAGTTGTTCACTTACCCAACTTGGAGGATCGTACATAGTAAATCCGGCCTGCGGGTTGACGTGGAGGAATTCCTCCTTTTCTCCCTTGTACAAAGAGGATAAGATCTTTACTAGGGCGGCAGCTGAAGCCGGCCCCTTACGACCATAACGGGTGGTGTCATCCTCCCCCTTGAAATCCCACATGGGGTGGCCTCTATATTGAAGTGGCTGCACCCCCCGCATAATGCATGCGGCCATGCTCCAATCATGGTTAGTCCGGAATGAGCCAACAGTCTTATCCGGCCCATCAGGTAAAGGACGTCTCTGTCGCTTTCTCTCTGAGAGCTCCGCGGAAGCCAGCTCAAGCGTTTCTTCAATGGAGCACTGTTGAACTCAGGGAGACCGACCCGGATAGGGTCCGGTAGCGGGACGTCATCTATATAAAACCATTCTGAAGGCCAGTCCTCGGACGCCTTCTTCGGGGTTCCAGATAGGTATCCGGTCCCGGCGATGCGCCATACTTCGGCTCCGCCCACTTGGTATATAGACCCCTCTTTAGAACGGGGCACCAGGCAGAATAACCTCTTCCACAACGCAAAATGAGCCTCAACGCCTAAAAATAGCTCGCAAAGGGCGACGAAACCCGCAATATGCAATACGGAGGCGGGCGCGAGGTTGTGCAGCTAGAGGCCATAGAACTCCAGAAGCCCGCGGAGAAATGGGTGAATTGGAAATCCCAGTCCCCTTATTAGATAGGGGACGAGGCACACCCGCTCTCCTTTAGAAGGATTGGGGGTGCTCTCCGCTTGTTTTCCGCCATTATAGGTGGCGAGACCGGCTCGGACCGGGACCATGTATGCCTGAGGGAGAAATCCCTTAGCCTGAAGTGATGCTAACTCGCTATGCGGGATGGTGCAACTCTCCCAGTCCCCGGGTTTGGGACCGGAGGGGCGAGGGGAGGAGCTGCGACGGCTGGTCATGTTGGAATGGACCTTTGCTGGAAGCGCTCTGATGATAACTCACGGAAAGGAGAAGATGTGGTTTGGACCTAAATCCCCATCCCGTTAAATAGGCGGCTCGTTTATACGGCTAGGGGTGTGGATGTAAAAACACCCCGGCTTTTCGCATTCGTTTGAACACGTGGAAGACGGCCATTATTGGGCGTGGAAGCCGAGGAGCACTACATTACAAAAATCGGACATTATTCCTACAGGTACACAAGATTTGGAGAGGAACCCGCCTTGCAATGCCGAACAATCTGCGCGCCGGACTCATCGTCATTCAAGCCTGGTTCGGGGGCTACTGAGGGAGTCCTGGATTAGGGGTGCTCGGGTAGCCAGACTATACCTTCAGCCGGACTCCTGGACTATGAAGATACAAGATTGAAGACTTCGTCCCGTGTCCGGATGGGACTTTCCTTGGCGTGGAAGGCAAGCTTGGCGATGCGGATATTCAAGATCTCCTACCATTGTACCGACTCTATGTAACCCTAACCCTATCGGTGTCTATATAACCGGAGGGTTTGAGTCCTAGGCAATCAACTCCCATACACAACAATCATACCATAGGCTAGCTTCTAGGGTTTAGCCTCCTTGATCTCGTGGTAGATCTACTCTTGTACTACCCATATCATCAATATTAATCAAGCAGGAGTAGGGTATTACCTCCATCGAGAGGGCCCGAACCTGGGTAAAAAACATCTTGTCCCTTGTCTCCTGTTACCATCCGGCCTTGACGCACAGTTCGGGACCCCCTACCCGAGATCCGCCGGTTTTGACACCGACACGAACTTAATGAAGAGAGTGTCATGAGAGCATCACTTGAGGAAGCCTTATCTGCTCATCAAATTGACTTTGTTAAAACCAACGATGCTTTGCAACTTGCTCTTGAGAATAAAGATGCTCTTAACGTTAGAGTTGAAAAACTTCTAGTTGACCATACAAGACTTGTTGAGGAGCATGAGTTCCTTGTGATTAGTTCCAAGGTTGTCAAAGGTGACCTCATTGCCTCTCACCGAGTCTTATGCTCAATTAAAAGCTACAACCATTAAGGCTCTCACTTCCGTACCTCATATTGATTTAAATGATGATGCTTGTACGGCTAACTTTGCTCATGATTGCACCTCCCTTCAAGAGGAAAATAAGAAGTTGAAAGCTCAAATTGAGAAAGGGCTTGTATCATGCATCCAAGGGGAGAAAAACCTAAACGATCTCTTGAGCAACCAAAAGGAGTGTGTTGCCAAGGAGGGAGTTGGGTTTAATCCCGCATCTAAGAGTGGTAAGAACAACAACAAGAAGAAGAACAACAAGAAGATCGGTCCGACTCCTTCCCCTCCCCAAAAGGTAGTGTTTGTGCAAGAAGGGCACAAGGAGAAGGAGAAGGAAATGAAGGGTGTTGGGAATGGTAAGGTCATTAGGGACAAGGCCATTCCCAAGATTTTGTCGCAAGAACAATCCATCATATGTTCTCATGAGAGGAGATGATGGCTATACCTTTGCAAAATTTGTTGGAACTAACTATGATGATTATGCTTGGACTATTTGGGTTCCCAAGACCCTTGTTGCTAACTCACCAGGACCCATTGCAAAATGGGTACCTATAACCAAAGCTTGATTATTGTAGGACTATGTCTCCGGTGGAACTCAATGGGTGATCGACAGTGGATGCACCAATCATATGACCGGAGAAAGGGAGATGCTTGTGGAGTTCGTTGATTCACTCAAGGCCTCTTCGAACATCTCCTTCGGTGACAATAGCAAGGGAAGGTATTGGGTTTGGGCAAGGTGGTAATCTCTAATGATTCATCTCTTGCAAATGTCATGCTTGTCCAATCCCTTCACTACAATTTACTTTCAACTATTCAATTGGCTCGTGCCGGATATGATTCACATTTTGGTGAATTCCATGTGACCGTCTTTAAGAGAGCAATCTCAAAGTGGTCTTTGTTGGGCATGTTGAAGACAACCTTTACGTGGTTGATTTCTCGAAAGAGAAAACTCATCTTGCAACATGCCTAATGGCCAAGGCCGACGTGGGGTGGCTATGGCACCGTAGGCTAGCCCACGTGGGCATGAGAAATTTACAAGCTCTCTTAAAGGGGGAGCACATTCTTGGACTAACCAATGTGTCTTTTGCCAAAGATCGTCCTTGTAGTGCTTGCATTGCCGGAAAGCTTCATGAAAAAGCTCATAAAGTGAAGACTATCATCACCACCTTGAGGCCCCTCGAGCTTATCCATTTGGATCTATTTGGGCCTCCAACATATGATAGTTTGGGAGGAAGGAGATATTGCCTTGTCATTGTTGATGACTTCACAAGATATACTTGGGTGTTCTTTCTCAAGACTAAAGATGAAACTCAAGAAACCTTCATCAACTTTGCCAAAGAAGCTCAACGTCAACATAACTGTGAGATCAAGGCAATCCGAAGTGACAATGGCACCGAGTTCAAAAACTATACAATGGATGAATTCTTGAGTGAAGAGGGGATAAAGCACCAATATGCCGCACCATATACTCCCCAACAAAATGGTGTTGCGGAGAGGAAGAATCGGACTCTTATTGAGATGGCTAGGACCATGCTTGATGAGTACAAATCACCATACAAGCTTTGGGCAGAAGCCATCAACACGCGTGCCATGCTTCAAACCGGCTTTATCTTCGCAAGCTCAAGAACAAGACCCCTTATGAGCTCCTAATTGGGAGAAAGCCCAACGTCAAATACTTTCGGGTATTCGGTTGTAAGTGTTTCATTTTAAACAAAAATCCCGGTTAGCTAAATTTGAGTCTAGAACTTATGAGGGCATATTTGTTGGATATGCATCAAACTCTCATGCTTACTGAGTTCTTAATAAATCCACCAGATGCATTGAGGAAACGGTAAATGTGGAGTTTTATGAAGATAACGGCTCCCGCACGGAGCAAATTGTTCCTAGTGTTGTAGGTGATGAGGCTCCTTCACAAGGTATAAGGACAATGGGGATAGTCCACATTCTCCCACAAGAAACACCCCATGTCCAAGTAGAAGAAGAAGGAGTAAGATCCCCTCTTGAGGATTTTCCACAAGGGAAGTCATCACCGACACCACTAGTACAAGATGCCTTGGGAAGTAATGAACCTATCCAAGAACAAGATCAAGACCCTCACATTCCTGAGCAAGATCAGGAGCAAACTCTTCCAAATAATGAAGAACCAATCGTTGAGGCTCAAGATCAAGTTCAAAGTCATGATCAAGATCTAGATCAACCCCAACCACAAGTGTCTTCATCGTCATCACTTACTACTGAGCAAGAACCTATGGTTGCAAAGAGAAGAGTGTCTCCAAGGCTAAAGCAATCTCAAGGGCAAGCTTCTTCATCAAGTCCAAAACCAAGTGAAGAAGAGCTTGACCGCAAAGAGAAAAAAGTGGCCGCCAAGCTAAAACATCTTCAACACCTCACCGAGAACATCCACGGAAGCATAAAAAAGGGGGTAACTACTTGTAGACGTTTGGCAAACTTTTGTGAACATCACTCGTTTGTCTCTTGTGTTGAACCCCTTAAGGTGGAAGATGCCCTTGACGATCCGGATTGGATAGATGCCATGCATGAAGAACTCAACAACTTCACACGCAAGAAAGTGTGGACCCTTGTAGAAAGACCCAAGGAATTTCATAATGCCATTGGAACAAAGTGGATTTTCAAGAACAACCAAGATGAATATGGACAAGTAATAAGGAACAAGGCAAGGTTAGTGGCACAAGGTTTCACCCAAGTTGAAGGTTTGGACTTTGGTGAAACTTTTTCCCCTATTGCCCGTCTCGAATCCATTCGCATCTTGCTTGCTTATGCCTCTCATCATGATTTCAAATTATATCAAATGGATGTTAAGAGTGCATTTCTTAATGGTCCTCTTAAGGAGTTGGTGTATGTCAAGCAACCTCCCGGTTTTGAAGACCCCGATCATCCCTCTCATGTTTATGAACTCCATAAGGCACTCTATGGACTCAAACAAGCACCTCGTGCTTGGTATGATCACCTTACGGCGTTCCTAAGCGAGACAGGGTTCTCAAACTGGGTAATAGATTCCACTCTCTTTACGAAGAGGGTAAAAGGAGAGTTGTTTGTCTGCCAAATATATGTTGATGATATTATCTTTGGGTCAACTAACCATGCTATTAACGTTGAGTTTGAGAATCTTATGACTAAGGAATTTGCGATGAGCATGATGGGAGAGTTGAAGTTCTTTCTCGGTTTTCAAGTGAAGCAATTGAGAGGCGGAACCTTCATCAATCAATCTCGTTATATCCAAGACATGCTCAAGAGATTCAAAATGCAAGATGTCAAGCCAATGAAGACACCCATGGCCACAAATGGTCAACTTCATCTTGATCCAAATGGTAAAGAAGTGGATCAAAAGGTATATCGCTCTATGATCGGTTCCTTGCTTTACCTTTGTGCATCTAGGCCAGATATTATGTTGAGTGTGTGTATGTGTGCAAGATTTCAATCCGCTCCTAAGGAGAGCCACTATTCGGCAGTGAAAAGGATCCTTCGATATTTGGTTCATACCCCAAACTTGGGCCTTTGGTATCCAAGGGATCATCATTTGAGTTAATGGGTTACTCGGATTCGGATTGGGCCGGAGACAAGGTTGATCGCAAGTCCACTTCCGGTTCATGTCAATTCCTAGGGAGATCGTTGGTAAGTTGGTCTTCAAAGAAGCAAAATTGTATATCTCTCTCCAACAGCCGAAGCCGAGTATATTGCTGCCGGAAGTTGTTGTGCTCAATTATTATGGATGAGGCAAACTTTGATGGATTAGTGTCAAATGTGACAAAGTGCCTCTTTGGTGTGACAATGAAAGTGCCATCAAGATCGCGAGAATCCGGTTCAACATAGCAAGACCAAGCATATTGAGATTCGTCATCATTTCATTAGAGATCATGTGGCCAAGGGAAACATTGAGTTACTCCATGTCAACACCGAGAATCAACTAGCAGACATCTTCACCAAGCCCCTTGACGAAGCAAGATTCCGCGAGTTAAGGCATGAGCTAAATATCGTGGATATTAGTAACTTCGGATGAAACTCTTGCTCACACACACATACTCATGTACTATCTTGCTTAGATGTAGGCACATGTCTAGGGGGAGCTAGCTCAACTCATGAGCTATCTTATCCTAGAAGTGCATAAAACAAACACAATCTTTCACATAAGCCACTTTAGGTGGTACTTGTGCTTCAAAGATGAGTATTGGTCTTGGGCCCAAGGTTCATATCTTCGCGGTGCCATACCAAGTAAACTCAAACATGGTGGCCTCGGCCACCGCCCTCTGCTGAGGGTTTTGTCCGTGTTTGTTTCGTGTGTGGTGTGTTGTTTCTTTTCTTTTTTGGTTGGTTCTCCTCGCTTCTTTTGGTACAAGTGCTCCACATATACCCTTTCCATAGTGATAGGACTTTCCTCGCGGCGTATTCAGAAATGTAGACCGAGTGCTTTGTGAAGTAGGGGTAAGAGTATACACTCAGCCCTGTATTTAAAAATCCACTCATGTCAAAGTTCCTGAATACCCCGTGCGCACGGGCCTGTACCGTGCACACGGGCCCCCGTGCCCACGGGCTCTGTACCGTGCGCACGGGCCCCCGTGCGCACGGCTCACTTAGCCCGTGCGCACGGGGTCTGCGGTTTCTGGTCCTGAAGAGGTGGGGCGTGGGGGGGGGCTCGGGTTCTTCCCACCCATTCGCCCCCTCCACTCCCTAGGAAGCCTCCAGCGCCGCCGCCGTCGCCTCCACTCGCCGGAGCTCCTCCAGGCTTTCGTCGGAGTTCTTCCTCCGTGGACTGGCATCCTAGATGGGGTCCTCCTCCGGTTGGTCTTGTCCCCTTGTTCCATCTCCTTGAGTTCCTTCTTTTGTTCTAGCTTTAGGGTTTCTTTGCTCCCTAGATTCGTTTGGCCTCAACTAGTTTGTAGATAGAAGTCTAGTGCTTAGATCCTTTGGTCCCTCTGCTGCACCCACTCCCGGAGTTCTTTTCTGGTAGTGGCTCCGCTGGGACCCGTGTCGGGACCCCCGTGCCCACGGGTCTAAACCCCCGTGTGCACGGGCTATCCAGGAACTATTGCTAGATTTTGTCTATCTCCTTGCCATTTATCTTGCACTTGTACTCATTTGTGTCTCGTGCTTTGTGTTGTTGGGTTTGTGTGTGTTTCAGACTCCGCTGACAAGAGGTCTGAGCTTCGTCGCAAGCGTGCAAAAGGAGGATCAAAGGACTTCACCATTGCTCGTCGTCAGCCGTCTGAAAGGCATGGGTCAGGGGTCTGGGACAGCTCAGGGCCGTGCTGCAGCCTCAAAGCGGCCCGTTGTTGAGGCTTCCGATGAATCTGAGGAAGAATATGACTCACAAGATGATGAGATAGAGAAGAAGATGATCGGTGAGGAAGATGAAGAAGAGGAAGAGGAGTCTAGTCCGGAGGAAGCCACTCGGGCAGGCGTGACCTCCGGAATATGCCTCTTGTCAAGTGGACCAAGCCAGAGATCTGGGCTGAGAGACAGAACCATCCGTATGTTAAGGCCACGAGTATGGGAATGGATCCCCGTTTCAAGAATGGGTTTCAGCAAAGAATCTATCATGAGCTTCTTATGACCAAGTCAAAGAAGTTTGCTCCTCACAAGCAAGTCAACACTGAGAGTTTGCGCGACAATGATCATCTGTATCCCGGTGTGTACTCGCTCTTGGACGACTGGGTTTGATTCCGTTTGTCACCTTCAACCACCCCTACAATGAAGATCTAGTGATGCAGTTCTTTGCCACTCTGTACTTCTCCAATGATTCTGCTCGCACCCTCACATGGATGTCCGGAACGCATCAGTGCTCAGCTCCTATGGCAAAGTTCTCCGAGATCATTCCCTACCCGTTCATGGATGAAGAGACTGTTTCTGATGAGTTTGGCATTGTTCGGGGAAAGTGGGCAGCGCACTAAGGATGAGATTGCCTTTGCTTACAAACAAGAAGTCGTTTGTCACTGGGTCAATCAAAGACTTGCCCCTCTATGACACCATGCGCCATATCCTGCGGTATACCCTCACTCCAAAGCGGGGATTCCCATAACATTCAGAGCCATGCTTGATGTCTTTGTGTATCTTCATCAGAAGAAGAAAGTGGATGTTCTGGATTTCATGTACTACGAGCTGCGTCAGTGTGTACAAGAGAACAAGTCTTTGATCTATGCTCCATTCATACAGGCGTTGATTGAGACCGTCTGTCCAGCAAAGTACATTGCTAGCTTCAAGACTGTTTCCCAAGCGCAACTCCAACTGGACCCCAGCTGCTCCTGCTCCCTATGTGCCCATCAAGAAGGGGCGCAACCCTAGGCCTGAGGATCGTGCTACTTACACTCCAGGCATGTCCTCTACTGCACGGATCCCTCGTGGTAAGGCCAAGTCTGTTGGCTCTGAGGCCATCTTTGCCAAGGGAGAGAAGAAGTCGCTGTTCAAGACCTTGAGCAACATGTTCAAGATGTGTCAGTCGATTCAGCATCGTCAGATCAAGGAAATCAACAAGGAGAAGCTTGTTCGGAGCAGAAGGCAGCAAGGGCTGCTGCTGGTGAGGAGGTCGGTCCAGGTTCAGAGGACGTCGACAGTGAGGCCACTGCTCGGTCTTTCCCAATGGCCGGGTGGCGTTTTGATGATGATGATGATGCCTCGAGTGCTCCTCCTCTTGTCTAGTGGGTCTCGTGTCGCCATTTGTCTCCTTTTTGTTGTCTTGATGACAAAGGGGGAGAAGTGGTGTGGTTGTGTGTTCGTGGGTGTGTTGAGATCTCAAGCCTCGTGTTTCTCGCTGTTGGTTGGTTTTAGTTGGCTTGAGATACTCTTATTTCCTTTCCGTCTGTGTGGGTTGTGAGACTCTAGCTTTATTATTGAACCTTGCTATTATCCTCTTATGCTTATTGGGTCTCACATTATTTGCTCACCACTGTGTCATGAGATCTAGGCACCGTTATAGGTTTATTTGATGAATCTCATGACTTACAATAATGATCTTGGTCGAACCTCCTATGGGTGTACTAGATGCATTCTTGTTTTCGGGCACACATATAGGGGGAGCTATCATGATCATTATTTGTTCCATGGCTTTCTATCTGTTTATCCTCTTTGCCATGCTCTAACCACGTTGTCATCAATGCACCAAAAAGGGGGAGATTGAAAGTGCTAATGGCAGCTATATTTTGGTGTGATGACAATGTGGTTAGTTGAACTAATATCGGTTGCTAAAGTTTATCTCAGGTTATTGGTTCTAAGTGCCCGCGATGGAGATGTGCGACCCCCCATTTCAAAAAGGACAAAGGCGTGGTCTTTCGACGCTTCGAAGGTTTAGTTTTGGTTTGCTTCAAGTCGTAGGAAAGACCGCACTATTAAGAGGGGTCTGTGTGGATAAATGTTGTGTGGGAATGCCTTTGCCGAGCCTTACTCTCTTACCCTTCCCACTCCAACCACCTCATATGAACCTAGTGTGTGTGCTGTGGTACTCAGAAAGTTGCAACAGATAAGTTACTGGGTACCCCGTGCGCACGGGGTACGTAACTCTTTGGGTACCCCGTGCGCAGGGTGGTGCTTGTCTCTGGATACCCCGTGCGCACGGGGCTGACTTAGCCCGTGCGCACGGGGTCCAACGGGCAGAAATCCCCACCAGCCCATGAACACTATAAAAAGGCCCTTTCTTCTCCTCCAACCCTTCAACCCTAATGTCTTGTTGAGCTCCACCATTGCTACACCCCATTTTGCTCAATACTCTCAATCCCTCCACCCAAACTTGTTGAAACTTTGGGGATTGGGAGAGCAAGACCCGATCTACAACTTGACCAAACCAAATCGCGTTCCCCGCAACATTTCTTCCCCATTGACTTGTTACTCTTGGAGCTTGGGCTCCTAGGCGGTTAGAGGTTCCTCCGGAAGCTTCCTTGCTTGTGGTGTGCTCCGGAGAAGTTTGTAAAGGTGTGGTGGTCGCCTTCAAGACCAACCCCGAGTGATTCGAGGCTCATCCGTTGGGGGTGACTCGAAGGAGAATACGGTGAGCCTTTGGTGGCATTCCGCAAGCTTTGGCTCCGCACCGCTCCAAACGGAGATTAGCTCTTCCCCAAGGAAGAGTGAACTTCGGGTTAAAATCCGCGTCCTCGTCTCACTTGTGGTTAATCCTTCCGCACCTTTACTTTGTGTTGTATTTGTTGGCTTGCTATAGTATTGCCCTTTATCTCTGGGAGCTGTTGAAAGTGCGTTATATCGACTAGAGGGGGGTGAATAGGCGATTTTTATGAAAGTCTTCAAAACGTGGAAGTTTCGAAGACAAACGATAGAAATAAACCTATTACCATGCAGCGGAAGGTAGACTACACTAGGCAAACCATAGTCAAGTATTCAATGAAGTGAAAGCACAATGACTAATAGCAGCTAGGTAGTAAGGATCAGGTAGGAAGATATTATGAAGCCAATCAGAACAAGCAGTCACTCAGTGAAGACAAAAGATAGTGCAATCATACAATGACTTCACAAGGACCAACAGTAAGTAAAGGGAAGGGAAGGATGAAACCAGTGACTCGTTGAAGACAATGATTTGTTGGACCAGTTCCAGTTGCTGTGACAACTGTACGTCTGGTTAGGGCGGCTAGGTATTTAAACCTGAGGACACACAGTCCCGGACACCCAGTCCTGAACACGCAGCTCAAGACACCCAGTCCTCACCGTATTCCCCTTGAGCTAAGGTCACACAGACCTCGCCCAATCACTCTGGTAAGTCTTCAAGGTAGACTCCCAAACCTTCACAGACTTCGTTCACCGGCATTCCACAATGTCTCTTGGATGCTCAGAACGCGACGCCTAACCGGCTGGAGGATCACAGTCCTCAAGTGTAATAAGTCTTCAGATCACACAGACAAGAAGACTTAAGTGATGCCTAATTCTCTTTGGCTCTGGGTGGTTAGGGCTTATCCTCGCAAGGAATTCTCTCTCAAAGGCTTCGAGGTGGGTTGCTCTCAAACGACAAAAGCCGTACTAACTGAGCAGCCAACCGGTTATGGTTGTAGGGGGTGGGCTATTTATAGCCACTTGGCAACCCGACCTGATTTGTCCGAAATGACCCTGGGTCACTAAGGAACTGACACGTGTTCCAACGGTCAGATTTCAACACACGGCAACTTTACTTGGGCTACAAGCAAAGCTGACTTGTCCGGACTCTGGACAAGATTCGCTCTCATAGTCTTCACTCGAAGACATAGGTTTTGGTTAAGCATCACTTCAGTCATTCTGACTGGTTCTCTTGGACCCCACTTAACAGTACGGTGGTTCCTATGACTCAACAAAGAAGAAACAAACTACGAAAGATCTAAGTCTTCGAGCTCCATAGGCTTCATGCGATGTCTTCTCTTGTCATAGTCTTCAATGAGAATATCTTCATAAACCACCTTTGACATCAATGTCTTCATACATTTTTAGGGGTCATCTCTGGTAGGAAAACCGAATCAATGAGGGACTTCTACCTGTGTTATCCTGCAATTCTCACAAACACATTAGTCCCTCAACTAGGTTTGTCGTCAATACTCCAAAACCAACTAGGGGTGGCACTAGATGCACTTACAATCTCCCCCTTTTTGGTGATTGATGACAAACTAGTTGAAGTTTTCAACGGGGAATATAATATGTGAAATTGTAAGAGGATAGGGAATTGTCTTCATAAGCTGTGAGGGCTCCCCCTGAAGATGTGCATATAAGTAATTTGCTTTTGGAATGCAAATGCACATGGCAGGTTGTGCTTGTGGAGATCCTCTTCAACTTATGATGACAATCCACTATGCATGTGAAGGTATGTGAAGATAATGACATGCATAATGGAAAATGGACGTCTGCAAAATGATCTAAGTGCGGAATTTATCGTCGCACATGCGGAATTTATCATCGCATCACAAAGTGGCAAATAAGTAGCAGACGACCATCGAGTTTAAGTGTTACAACTCAAAGAACCAAATGTATCAAAACGAGAGTTGTAAACACGAAGCAAAATATAAAGCACCGCCCATATGGACCGCTTGAAGACTATCAAACTCAGATGCTTCTCCCCCTTTTGTCAGTAAGGACCAAAAAGGTTTGAAGACATAGAGCATCTACTCGTTCCCGATGAGAGTAGGTGAAGCAGCAGGGTCGTCGGTGGTGTTCGGCGGTGCAGAAGAACTTGGAGCAGTGTCGAAGGTGCTGAAGGAGGTGGCGGTGAAGTAGCATCGTCTTCATCCTCGATCACTCTGGCATTCACAGTTGCAGCAGAGGAAGAGAACTCAGAGTCTTCAAGAGATGGAGTTCGTCGCAGCACTGCCCTTCGAGGAGGTGTGGAGTCAAACTTGAAGCGCGTTCAGAGAAGCCATCCTCTTGAAGATCATCTTCAGAACACATCAGCGTCAGCCCTTTCCATGTGCGTCGAGAGGTTTCATGGCAACAAAGGCATTCTTGGTGGCAAGATTGCGAATGCGGTTACATCCACCAAGAGGCTTTGCATTTGCGCTTCAGCCAGTCATGATGCCTATCCTGTTTTCTGATGAAGAGCCACCAGAAGCTCTCGGTCATTGAGAACACGAGTGCGCTTCTTGGGTCGTTGGGAATTGTGCTATCGGTGGCTTCAGTAAGGGGATGTGGTGCACGTGTAGTTCCAGCCAAAGGATACACACGAGTGACTGCTTCAACTCCTTCAATGTTCTGAGAAAAACTTTGATGCTCCGCATTCTGAAGACTTAGAGGTTCCTTGGCAGGCTCAGGATAAATGGCTTCAAGACATATCCACATCAGGCAGAAAGATCCGATGATTGCGAGCAGATGGCTGATATGAGATAGCGGAGTGGAGTTTAATCAGCCGCATTATCCATGGAGCGTAGAACTTCAAGCCAAAAAGATCAGAGCCTGATGCAGCAAGTTGGCGGATGAAGAAGTCCTGTGCATTGAAGCATTTGCCATGAAGAATATAGAAGACCAAAGTCTTCATTGCACCTTCCAGCTTGGCATGTGGAGAATGTCCTTTGATGGGCCAGAGAGTTCGCCTTATGATGTGATAAATAGTCCTTGGCAGATACTCAAGGTCTTCAACAAAGAACTCCTTGGATATGCAGCATCTTGTGGCAATGGCTTCATCATACTGAGCATCTGACTCATGTTTGGTTCAGGCTTCTGAAAGATGCTCTCCATAGCTTCACTGTGAAGCTGACAGCCAGGTTCGTAGAGATCGCCAGGAGTGGGCAGACCAGTGAGCTCAATGATATCAAAGGCTTTGGCTTCGTGATGAACATTTCCTGTCATCCACTCTAGGACCCAAGTCTTCGGATCTCTGTTGTACCCACGGATGTGAAGTGTGGCATAGAATTGGAGCAGCAACTCTTCATTCCAGTGCTCTTGGTCGGTGACGAACGACAGCAATCCAACCTCTTTGAAGCAATCCAGAGCTTCTTCCAGACAGGGCAGACCAGCTATTGCTTCAATGTCAAGACGCTTATGTGGGAAGATGCGACCTTGATTGTATAGAATGCAGGAGTAATAGCTTCGCTGCGGATAGCTCCAGAACCGATCAGAAGATATTCTTTCCCTTGAGTAGGGGTTCCTGGAGCTATTGAAGAAAGTGTTGTCTGCTTTGAAGCCATTGACATTGAAGGATCCAGGTGCTGATGCAGGACCTGGAAACCTGGGCAATCTTGGGATTGGCTTCTGTACCTGAGGCCTGTGCTCAACATGATAGTCAAACTGAGGACCAGCAGCAGGCGCAGGAACAGAAGCAGTAGCATCATTGGCTTCACTGACTTCTGGTGCTTGGGTTGGTGAAGGCTCCACATTAGCTTCAGCCATGACAGCGTCAGTGGCTTCATTGGTGTTGGTGGTGGCAGCCTCAAGATTCT
>NC_053027.1:427764452-427811251 GCF_003073215.2 Triticum urartu
GACGCTTTATGTGGGAAGATGCGACCTTGATTGTATAGAATGCAGGAGTAATAGCTTCGCTGCGGATAGCTCCAGAACCGATCAGATGATATTCTTTCCCTTGAGTAGGGGTTCCTGGAGCTATTGAAGAAAGTGTTGTCTGCTTCTGAAGCCATTGATATTGAAGGATCCAGGTGCTGATGCAGGACCTGGGAACCTGGGCAATCTTGGGATTGGCTTCTGTACCTGAGGCCTGTGCTCAACATGATAGTCGAACTGAGGACCGGCAGCAGGCGCAGGAACAGAAGCAGTGGGATCAGTGGCTTCTGACTTCTGGTGCTTTTGTTGGTGAGGGCTCCACATTAGCTTCAGCCATGACAACGTCAGTGGCTTCATTGGTGTTGGTGGTGGCAGCCTCAAGATTTTCAACCTCCACTTGACGAGCTGGAGGGTCGGTCACAGTCACGTTCTCCTCGAGAACCGCTTCTTGGTGGGACAGGGGAGTAGCAGCTTGTGGGACTTCTTCTTCATCGGCTGATGCAGCCGGAATGTCTTCAGCAGTTTTAGCTTCAGACGCAGAGACTGGAGGCCTTGGTCCTTTGCGAAGCCTGCGTAACGCTGGCGACGCCTGTGGAGTTGGAGTTGGCTGGGCCTCAAAGTCTTTTTCCTCTTGTGCTTGTGGGCGATCAACCCATGATGCATCCTGAGCAATTGGCGTCAGAGGACGACCAATGCTGATGAGTTCGCTGTGCGTTAGCACAGGCGATGATACCTGTTGGTGCTCGAGCTGAGGAAGAACTGCATCATCTTCAACATGGTCATGATGACCAATGTCTTCAGCAGCGATGGGATCAGCTGCTGGAAAGTCTTTAGCTTCATGAGCCTCTGTGAAAGCAGGCTCATGGACAGTCAGTTGACGTTCTTGAGGTTCAACGTCAGGGCGAACCATGGAGATGGGTTCAACAATCAAGGGCTCTGTAGTAGCAGCCCGTTCCTTCTTGGTCTTTCGCTTCTTCTTGGAGGGAGCAGTAGCAGAGGCTTCAAGTTGTTTTCTCTTCCTTGCTTCAGCCTCAGCAGTCCTCGTCTTCTTCAGCTCTGAAGCGGTTGACCGGGCCTTTGGCTTCGAGCCAGTCATGCTAGTTGGGAATACAATGGGATCTGCTTCCTGCCTTGGTGCGTTGGGTTCGGACACAGTGGGCTTCTTCTTCTACTTAGCAGCCATCCTGGGATCAATGCCCGGACGCCCAAGGGCCTTGCGCTTCTCAGCCTCGTTGTAGCCTTGCACACACTTGTCGGCCAGGCTCTTCATGCGCTCCCGAGAACCCTGAGCTTCTGCGCGTTTCTTGAGAAAGGCTTCTTTAAGCTCATGCAGCATGATCTTGAAGTTCTTGAACTCTTGCACACTGAGCTTGGCCATATGCTTCCTGAACTGAGCCTTTTCATAGTCAATATTTTGCTTCAGTTTGACGATGCGCTGAGCGAGAGCTAGCTCTGAAGCAATGGCGCCATGGAAGGCGACACTGAGGCCAATGGGTAGTTGCAGATCTTCGAAGCTGATGTTGGGCGTGTCAAACCACTCATCAATGAAGTTGTGGATGATTGTCACGTCAAAGAGAGGCAGATCATTGAAGATTTCTGCTTCTTCTTTGCTCTTGATGAGTTGCTCAAGAGCGTCATCTACAAGATCTTCATCACTGGACAGATCAATGGCATCGTTTCGCAGAATGGCAGCAGCTGTCAGTTCTTGGCCAGTGTGTGGCAGAGGCATCTTGACCTTATGGGGCTTGGAGATGCGTGACAAATCTTCAGACTGCACACTGTCTTCAGGAGGTGCAGTGGCCAGTGGCTTCGGCCGTGAGATTTTTGGTGCAGAGGCAGGCTTTGAAGCTTTTGGCTGCTTCAGCTTCTTTGGCTGCGGCGCTGCAGGCGCTTCATCTGATGCAGCGTCATCTGCAGGCTCATTCACGGCAGTCCCTTGAACCACGATATGGGTGATGAGATCTTCAAGGTTGTAGAAGGGCCCAAGAAGATTGGGTTCAGCTTCGCGAGTTCCATCGGCATGGGGAGCAGAGGGACCAGGGTTGAAGTCTAATCCCAAAGACTTCTTGTTCTGCTTCGCTGAGTTCTTGGCAAATTGGAAGTTGCGCTTGAACAGATTGTCATCACGGCACCATAGTAGTGACGATGGGTGTGCATCTGCAGGCTGTGGCCCTCGGACCATGCAGGGATAGAAGCCTTGTTCAATGGCTTCTTCTCTGGACCTGGGTTGAAGATTCTTGTATAGGATGTCTCCCCACGGTCGCTTGATGGCGTTTTTCTCAGCATATTCTTGGGTCACAAACCGGTATTTGAACCATTGTTCTGCCCAATATCTTCAAATCCACTAGATTCGGGTCTTGCGCTGATTATAATCCTCTTCAGGATCTGTCTTGTAAAGTTCTGAGAGGTCATCAGGAAGATCTCTTGATGTTCCGCCATGATTCTATCTGCCTCCCTTCCTTGCAGATTTCTCTGAAGCCATGGATTTTAAACTGAAAGGCTTCAATACGTTCAAAGGCTTCAAGGGCTTTCGTTTGCTGGACAAACAGGAACTGGTTTCGGGAGAATTTATATGACGCTGTAAGGATTCTGCAAATGAATGCAGACTATGAGAACCAAGGGATTCTCCCACAGACATGTACCTGTGATAGCATTAAGGTGCGAGGGAAGGGGAAGAGGTCATACGCATTCTCAGAAGATTTTGAAGATAAATCAGTTTAGAAGACATTGACCTCATCGTGCGAAGACATTCACTCATAGATAAGGAGTTGGTTCCAGATTTGTACGAATCCATGGATCAGTACAAGTGAGGAATCTAACTACTTTGTGAAGTACAAGTGAATATACTAGGCATATTATGAGGTGCAGTATGTAAGAGATCCAACTTGTGTGAACAGAAACTGCTTGTGGTAGAAAGTAAGCTATAGGATCAAAGGGGCTGTAAAAAGGAAGTTTTATTTACCACACGAAGAACTGCTAGACGGAGTGGAAGAGGAGGCCGAGCAGTTCGATCGTCCGTGCCCTAACTTGGCGACGGAGGACACCTACGGCGACGGCGGAGAAGATGATGTCCGCGGTCGGCGTGAAGACAGCATCAGAGAGGTTGCGGCAGCGAAGCGCTTAGTCGCCGGCGTCGTCGAGGGCTAGCGGGGGCGCTAGGGTTCGTGCGAGAGTGGAAGAAGAGATAATGACTGCGGTGAGGCGTGTATTTATAGGTACAGGGGTGACACAGTGTTATTACACAGGCGCCCCTGGCGATTCACATCTGAGGAACACGTGGCCATCATGCAGCATGTCGGAGGTTGTTCCACATCCCACGCACGCCTGGATTGTCGGGTGGTCGTTCCCACTTCTCCGGGTTTCAGGTGAAGGAATGAGCATTGAAAACGGACTTAATGTTTGTCTCTGTATCTTTTGCTGACAAGGACGCATAGAAGACATTCGACAGTTTCAATAGAATGCATATGACTCGGAGAGATAGATTTTGAGATAGAAAGCATAGAGAGGTTAGGGTCCGATCACATTCACTTAGTTCAAAAGACTCAACATGAAGAGATAGCTATAAGTGAATGCTGTAGAGGACAGAACACTAGTATATATATATATTCAACATAGTGAAGATAATCATGAAGACATGTTGAAATTGAAGCCAAACCAAATGTGAAAACATAGCAAATGTAACGCCATGAGTGAAACACTTCGAACAGAACCTTTGGTGGTGGCGTTACCCACCGTATAGGAAGTATTAGACCCAGACACGGCGCACAATTATCGTGGCGTTCCGAAGTCAAATTCCACATTAATGTATTCACACTTAGAATGTATGTCTTCATTGATTGAAGATATACTTTACTTCGTGTGTTGCACATCTAAGTCATCAATATGCATAAGTGTTAGGATGTGTGCCTGATCACAGGACATTTGAGGATTCCAGGATATTTATCTCACACCGTAACTTGCAAAATCTCTTCTCATCCAAGGGCTTGCTGAAGATATCTGCCAATTGCTCTTCAGTGTTGACGTGTATGACATCAATATCTTCCTTCACAACATGATCTCTGAGAAGTGATGACGAATTTCAATGTGCTTTGTCTTCGAGTGCTGAACTGGGTTGTTGGCAATCTTGATGGCGCTTTCATTGTCGCAGTAGAGTGGCACTTGCTTCAGATGAATGCCATAGTCCTTGAGTGTTTGCTTCATCCACAGAAGCTGAGCGCAGCAAGATCCAGCAGCAATGTATTCAGATTCAGCAGTGGAGAGAGATACACAGTTCTGCTTCTTTGAAGACCAACATACAAGTGATCGTCCCAGAAAATGACATGTGCCTGATGTAGACTTGCGATCCACCTTGTCACCAGCATAATCAGCATCCGAGAATCCAACCAGATCAAACTCTGAGCCCTTTGGATACCATAATCCTAGAGTTGGGGTGTGAGCCAAATATCGAAGAATTCGCTTCACAGCTAAGTGATGCGACTCCTTTGGTGCCGCTTGAAATCGAGCACACATGCAAACACTAAGCATAATATCTGGCCTAGATGCACATAGATAAAGCAAAGAACCAATCATGGAGCGGTATACCTTTTGATCGAACTCTTTACCATTGTCGTCAGGACCCAGATGATGCTTGGCTGGCATTGGCGTCGTGAAGCCTTTGCAGTCTTGCATACCGAACTTCTTCAGGCAATCTTTGAGATACTTCTCTTGAGATATGAAGATGCCATTGCGTTGTTGTCGTATTTGAAGACCGAAGGAAGAACTTCAGCTCCCCCATCATGGACATCTGATATTGCTCTTGCATCATATATCCAAACTCTTCACTGTACTTCTGATTGGTGCAGCCGAAGATAATGTCATCCACATATATTTGGCACACAAACAGTTCACCATCATATGTCTTCGTGAAGAGTGGGATTCTAGGGAACCAGGTATGAAGCCTTTGCTCTTCAGGAAGTATTTGAGTGTGTCATACCAGGCCCGAGGGGCTTGTTTGAGGCCATACAGTGCCTTGTTGAGCTTGTATACCATGTCAGGATGTTTTGGATCTTCAAAGCCAGGCGGTTGTGCAACATACACTTCTTCTTCAATCTTGCCATTGAGAAAGGCGCTCTTCACATCCATTTGATATAGAAGTATGTTATGATGATTTGCATAGGCCAGCAGTATGCGTATGGCTTCAAGTCTAGCCACAGGAGCAAATGTTTCATCGAAGTCAATGCCTTCCACTTGAGTATATCCTTGAGCAACGAGACGAGCTTTGTTTCTGACAACTTGACCATGCTCATCTTGCTTGTTGCAGGTATATCCATTTGGTGCCTATTATATTGTGCTTCCAAGGATCAGGACGCTTAACCAGTTCCCATACATTATTCAGCTCAAACTGTTGAAGCTCTTCTTGCATAGCTTGAATCCATTCAGGTTCCATGAAGGCTTCTTCAACTTTCTTGGGTTCTGTTATTGAGACGAATGCGAAGTGCCCACAGAAATTTGCTAGCTGAGTTGCCCTTGAACGAGTGAGCGGACCGGGTGCATTGATGCTATCAATTATTCTCTCAATCTGCACTTCATTGGCAACACGAGGATGTACAGGGCGAAGATTTTGCTCTTGCTGATCATTGTCATTGTTAGAGGGATTGTCTTCAGGCTGAGCATTGTCTTCAGGTTGATCAGGTGCGGTGATGATAAGTTCCTCTTCAGGTTGAGCTTCAGAGGGTATGATTTCTCCAGTTCCCATTAGCTTGATTGATTCACTGGATGGAACTTCATCTAGCATGTTTGGCAGGTGCTCTCTATGTGAACCGTTAGTCTCATCGAACCGCACATCCACTGTTTCAACCACTTTATAATGAAAGAGATTGAAGACTCTGTAGGAGTGCGAATCCTTTCCATATCCAAGCATAAAACCCTCATGTGCTTTTGGTGCAAATTTTGAAGTGTGATGTGGATCCTTGATCCAGCACCTGGCTCCAAATACTCTGAAGTAACTGACATTTGGCTTCTTGCCAGTAAGGAGCTCATAAGATGTCTTGTTCAGAAGCTTGTGAAGATAAACACGATTGATTGTATGGCATGCAGTATCAATGGCTTCAGGCTAGAATTTTCTTGGAGTCTTGTATTCATCAAGCATCGTTCGGCATCTCAATGAGTGTTCTGTTCTTGCGTTCGACGACGCCATTCTGCTGTGGCGTGTACGGAGCTGAGAATTCATGTGTGATGCCCAAAGTATCAAGATATGTATCAAGGCCAGTGTTCTTGAATTCAGTGCCATTGTCACTTCTGATGTGCTTTATCTTGGCGCCATAGTTGTTCATTGCTCGATTGGCGAAGCGTCTTGGCACCGCGTGCCATGAAGCAGTAGGTAGGAGCGGAGTAGTTCTTGTCATTTGCATTGGTGTCGGTGATGAAGTCATTGTCTTCAGTGTTGAAGATGGACTTGGCAACGTATGCTGTAGCCAGACTTGCAACGCCAAAATCGGACTCCTCCTCAGACTCCACCTCCACCTCCTCAGAAGCGGACTCCTCCTCTGAATCCATTTCCTTGCCAACAAACGCACGTGCCTTGCCAGATGAGCTCTTCTTGTGTGATGAAGACTTTGAGGAAGACTTGGAAGAAGACTTTGAGTATTTCTTCTTCTTCTTGTCGTCAGAGTCATATTCCTTGATCTTCTTCTTCTTTTTGTTCTCATTGTCCCACTGCGGACACTCAGAGATGAAGTGGCCAGTTTTCTTGCACTTGTGGCATGTTTTCTTCTTGTAGTCATGAGCAGAAGCTTCATCATTCCTTGAGCTTGATCGTGAAGACTTCCTGAAGCCTTTCTTCTTGGTGAATTTTTAGAACTTCTTCACAAGCATAGCAAGTTCCTTTCCAATGTCTTCAGGGTCATCAGAACTGCTGTCAGATTCTTCTTCAGATGAGGAGACAGCTTTTGCCTTCAAGGCACGAGTTCGCCCATAGTTTGGACCGTAGATATCTCTTTTCTCAAAAAGCTGAAACTCATATGTGTTGAGCCTCTCAAGTATGTCAGACGGATTGAGTGTCTTGAAATCAGGACGTTCTTGAATCATCAGGGCTAGGGTGTCAAACGAACTGTCAAGTGATCTCAGTAGTGTTCTTGATGACTTCATGCTTGGTGATCTCAGTAGCGCCGAGGGCTTGAAGCTCATTTGTGATGTCAGTGAGTCGATCAAACGTGAGCTGGACATTCTCATTGTCATTTCTCTTGAAGCGGTTGAAGAGGTTGTGTAGGACACTGATTCTCTGATCTCTCTGGGTTTAGACGCCTTCGTTGACTTTGGAGAGCCAGTCCCAGACTAGCTTAGATGTTTCCAAAGCACTCACGCGGCCATACTGTCCTTTGGTCAGATGACCACAGATGATATTCTTGGCAGTAGAGTCCAGTTGAATGAACTTCTTGACGTCAGCAGCAGTGACACCTTCTCCAGCCTTGGGAATGCCGTTCTTGACGACATACCATAGGTTGACGTCAATGGCTTCAAGATGCATGTGCATCTTATTCTTCCAGTAGGGATATTCAGTTCCATCAAAGACGGGGCACGTAGCGGAGACTTTAATTATCCCTGAGTCGACATAGCTAAAACTCCAGGTGGTTAAACCGAATCACACAGAACAAGGGAGCACCTTGCTCTGATACCAATTGAAAGTGCGTTATATCGACTAGAGGGGGGTGAATAGGCGATTTTTATGAAAGTCTTCAAAACGTGGAAGTTTCGAAGACAAACGATAGAAATAAACCTATTACCATGCAGCGGAAGGTAGACTACACTAGGCAAACCATAGTCAAGTATTCAATGAGTGAGAGCACAATGACTAATAGCAGCAATGTAGTAAGGATCAGGTAGGAAGATATTATGAAGCCAAACAGAACACGCAGTCACTCAGTGAAGACAAAAGATAGTGCAAACATACAATGACTTCACAAGGAGTAACAGTAAGTAAAGGGAAGGGAAGGATGAAACCAGTGACTCGTTGAAGACAATGATTTGTTGGACCAGTTCCAGTTGCTGTGACAACTGTACGTCTGGTTAGGGCGGCTAGGTATTTAAACCTGAGGACACACAGTCCCGGACACCCAGTCCTGAACACGCAGCTCAGGACACCCAGTCCTCACCGTATTCCCCTTGAGCTAAGGTCACACAGACCTCGCCCAATCACTCTGGTAAGTCTTCAAGGTAGACTCCCAAACCTTCACAGACTTCGTTCACCGGCGATCCACAATGTCTCTTGGATGCTCAGAACGCGACGCCTAACCGGCTGGAGGATTCACAGTCCTCAAGTGTAATAAGTCTTCAGATCACACAGACAAGAAGACTTAAGTGATGCCTAATTCTCTTTGGCTCTGGGTGGTTAGGGCTTTATCCTCGCAAGGAATTCTCTCTCAAAGGCTTCGAGGTGGGTTGCTCTCAAACGACAAAAGCCGTACTCTAACTCTGAGCAGCCAACCGTTTATGGTTGTAGGGGGTGGGCTATTTATAGCCACTAGGCAACCCGACCTGATTTGTCCGAAATGACCCTGGGTCACTAAGGAACTGACACGTGTTCCAACGGTCAGATTTCAAACTCACACGGCAACTTTACTTGGGCTACAAGCAAAGCTGACTTGTCCGACTCTGGACAAGATTCGCTCTCATAGTCTTCACTCGAAGACATAGGTTTTGGTTAAGCATCACTTCAGTCATTCTGACTGGTTCTCTTGGACCCCACTTAACAGTACGGTGGTTCCTATGACTCAACAAGAAGAAGAAAAAGAACTACGAAAGATCTAAGTCTTCGAGCTCCATAGGCTTCATGCGATGTCTTCTCTTGTCATAGTCTTCAATGTGAATATCTTCATATACCACCTTTGACATCAATGTCTTCATACATTTTTAGGGGTCATCTCTGGTAGGAAAACCGAATCAATGAGGGACTTCTACCTGTGTTATCCTGCAATTCTCACAAACACATTAGTCCCTCAACTAGGTTTGTCGTCAATACTCCAAAACCAACTAGGGGTGGCACTAGATGCACTTACAGTCTCCAACGTATCTATAATGTTTTATTCTTCCATGATGTTATGTTATCATTCTTGGATGTTTTACATTCATTTTATAGCAACTTTATATCATTTTTTGGGACTAACGAATTGACATAGTGCCCAGTTCCTGTTGTTGTTTTTTGCATGTTTTACTTCGCAGAATATCCATACCAAATGGAGTCCAAACACAGCGAAACTTTTTGGAGATTTTTTCTGCTCAGAAGACAACTTGGCAGCCAAGGAAGTGCACAAGGGGAGGCCCATGGGGCCCACCACCCACCTGGGCATGTAGAGGCCCCTAGCGCCCTACTGGGTGGTGGGCCCCATGGAGGTTCTTTCCACCGCCTCTCAGCTCTATAAATACCCAAATAATCCAGAAACCCTAGGATAGTCGACAAAACACAATTCCAGCCGCCGCAAGTTCCAAAACCCAGAGATCGCATCTAGAGCCCTTTTCCGGCACCTTGCCAGAGGGGAACACAATCATGGAGGGTTTCATCATCCTCATTGGTGCTCCTCCGATGATGTGTGAGTAGTTTACTACAGACCTACGGGTCCGTAGGAAGTAGCTTGATGGCTTCTTCACTATTTTTGATTCTCAATACAATATTCTCCTTGATGTTCTTGGAGATCTATTTGATGTAATGACTTTTTGCGGTGTGTTTGTTGGGATCAATTGCGAGTTTATGATCAGTTCTATCTATGAATATTATTTGAATCTTCTTTGATCTCTTATATGCATCATTATTATAGCCTCGTATTTCTTCTCTGAAACTTTGGTTTGGTTTATCCAACTAGCTAGATTGATTTTTCTTGCAATGGGAAGAGGTGCTTTGTGATGGGTTCGATCTTGCGTTGTATCGTTGCTATTAAGGATAAAAAGATGGGTTCTAATTCCTACATGAATAGATCCTGTCAACATCATGTCATCATTCTTATTGCATTACTCCATTTCTCCATGAATTTAATACACTAGATGCATGCTGGATAGCGGTCGATGTGTGGAGTAATAGTAGTAGATGAAGAATCATTCCGGTCTACTAATCTTGGACGTGATGCCTATATACATGATCATTGACTTGGGTATCATCATAATTATTTGCTCTTCTATCAATTGCCCAACAGTAATTTGTTTACCCACCGTATGTTATTTTCTCGAGAGAAGCCACTAGTGAAATCTATGGGACCGAAGTCTATTTTCTATTATATTGTTTTCAGATCTATTATTCCAAAAACCCAAAAATACCTTTCTGCACTTTTTCTTTATTTATTTTATTTTGTGTTTTCTCTAGATCTATTTATCCAATCTCATACAATTTAATCTATCTCAATACCAAGGAGGGATTGGCAACCCCTCTTACGCATTGGGTTGCAAGTATTTATTATTTGTGTGCAGCTACTGTTTACATAGTGTTGCTTGGTTCTCCTACTGGATTGATAACCTTGGTTTCATAACTGAGGGAAATACTTACCGTTGTTGTGTTGCATCACCCTCTCCTCTTCGGGGAAATACCAACGCAGATACAAGCAATCAAGAAGAATTCCTGGCGCCGTTACCGGGAGACATCATCAACATCTACCAGGATCCTAATCACAAATCTCATCTCCTTGAAATTTACATTATTTGCCATTTGCCTCTAGTTTTCATCTCCCCCACTTCTAAAACGTTTTTGTGAAAAGCACAAACATATTTTCCTTTTTATTTTCCTTCTTTCTATTTGCGTGTGATCTTGCTTGCCTACCTTGTTACTATGGCTAGTTCTTCACCTACTACGTGTACCCCTGAGAGTGAGGTTCTCGATTTTAAGCAAAGGGGGAGAGAATTTAAAAGATGCTTGCTACAAAAAAATTATGCTCATAATAGATTATTCAAAAGCAATCCACTATTATTCTCCTTCGTAATTTTTATGTGTGCGTTACTACTTGGTATAGATTTGTTCTTGATACTATCACCGGAGGGAATTTCTTGATGTGCCTCCTTCTGGATGCTTTTAATGGTATGGGAAATTTAGTGGGATCACCACCTATCATTATCAATAAAATGGTTTTAACTCTTGAGCATGTTACACAAAGGCTAGATGCTATTGAAAAGAAAATGCTCACTGAAGAACATATTGAAAATTTCGATAAAAGTATGCATAATATTGCTAATAAAATTGGGTCAAAAGTAGGATGCTCTTAAATTATTAAGGGAAAATGAACCCATATTAAACAAGAGGATAGAAGAGAGCCTCGCTAGAATTGATAAGTTGGAAGCAATTTTTATTAACTTCAGCTCAGATTTTTCTTCCATTAAAACTATTGAAAAAATTCCTACTAGTAAGAATTGCAAGTCTACACATGTTCCTAAGAACAAGCGTGCCACTTCCAGTAGCAACAATGAAGATCTTAAAATGATTAGGGTTCACCCAAATTTAGTAGATTTGATAAAGGAACCAATCTACAAAAATACATCTTTTGATTTTTGTTCCTATGAGTGTGATTATCAAAAAATTATATGCTAGAACTCCTAGAGTGTATGATTGTGTGATTGAGGAGTTGGAAACTAAAGATGACAATACTTGAATATATGCATTATGCCTAGCTAGGGGCATAAAACGATATCGCTTGTTGGGAGGCAACCCAATGAATAAAATAATTTTTTGCCCTTTTCTTTCCGTTTTTGTGTGTTCACACAATTATGATACTCTTATGATTGTGTTTTTATGTTTTAATTAGTGTTTGTTCAAAGTAGAGCCTTTAGGATCATGTTGGGTGATAGTTGATTTGATCTTGTTGAAAAATAGAAACTTTCGCGCCCAACATGGCTCACATATTACTAAGCGCACCACATTCCTCCTGGGTAGTCAAACATCTTCCTACAAATAAACCAAGTGCACGGTAGGAAAATACAAGCTAGTAACTCGGGCTCTTGACACGTGATACATCTCCAACGTATCTATAATTTTTTATTATTCCATGCTGTTATGTTATCATTCTTGGATGTTTTACATTCATTTTATAGCAACATTAAATCATTTTTTGGGACCAACCTATTGACATAATGCCCAGTGCCCGTTGCTATTTTTTTCATGTTTTTTACTTTGTAGAATATCCATATCAAGCGGAGTCCAAACGTTGTGAAACTTTTTGGAGATTTTTTCTGCCCAAAAGACAACTTGGGAGCGAAGGAAGTGCACGCGGGGAGGCCCATGGGGCCCACATCCCACCTGGGTGCGCCAGAGGCCCCTGCGTGCCCTAAAGGGTGGTGGGGCCCACAGAGGTCCTTTCCACTGCCTCTCAGCTCTATAAATACCCAAATATTCTAGAAACCCTAGGGGAGTCGACAAAACACAATTCCAGCCGCGCAAGTCCCAGCCATGTCATTCCTGGGGCGCGCCCTGGTGGGTTGTGCCCACCTCGGTGGCCTCCCGCACCGCCTCTTCTCCCTATAAATTGCCAAATATTCCAAAAACCCTCGGGGTAACCCTAGATCAGAAGTTCCGTTGCCGCAAGCCTTTGTAGCCACGAAAAACCAATCTAGACCCCGTTCCGGCACTCCCTCGGAGGGGGAAACCATCACCGGTGGCCATTTTCATCATCCCGGCGGCCACCATGATGAGGAGGGAGTAGTCCACCCTCAGGGCTGAGGGTTTGTACCAGTAGCTATGTGTTTAATCTCTCTCTCTCTCGTGTTCTTGAGATGGCACAATCTTGATGTATCCCGAACTTTGTTAATATAGTTGGATCATATGGTGTTTCTCCTTATCTACCTTGTTGTGATGAATTGAGTTTTCCCTTTGAGATTTCGTTTTATCGGATTGAATACTTTTATGGATTTGAGAGCAGTTGATACATGCCTTGCATATGAATACTCGTGGTGACAATGGGGTATTATATTGATTCACTTGAGATATGTTTTGGCACTCAACTCGCGGATTCCCGAGGTGACATTGGGGTAATCTATGCATAGGGGTTGATGCATGTTCTCATCTTTTGTTTCTCCGGTAGAAATCTCGGGGCACTCTTTGAGGTTCTTTGTGTTGGATTGAGTATTATGAGTCTGAATTTGCTTTGGTGTTATTTTAGTACGAACTCTTGATAGATCGATCGGAAAAAATAACTTGGTGTTATTTTAGTACGAACTCTTGATAGATCGATCGGAAAGAATAACTTCGTGTTATTTTAGTACGAACTCTTGGATAGATCGATCGGAAAGAATAACTACAAACAATTTCTTCTTATGTTCTCCACAAGATAGGAACTTTGGAGTGATTCTTCATCGCACTTTGAGGGATGGTTATATGATCCAATTAGATTAGCATTGTTCAGAGATTGCACTAGCGAAAGTACGGACCCTAGGACTCATTTTCAAGCATTGCAATACCGTTTGTGCTCCGTTTTATCAATTGCTACCTTGCTGTTTTTTATTGTTCCTATTACAAAAATCAATATCTACTATCATTGCTATGCTTTTATTACCATCTCTTCGCCGAACTAGTGCACCTATAAAAATTACCATTGTATTTGGTGTGTTGGGGACACAAGAGACTTTTTATTATTTGGTTGCATGGTTGTTTGAGAGAGACCATCTTCATCCTACGCCTCCCACGGATTGATAAACCTTAGGTCATCCACTTGAGGGGAAATTGCTACTGTCCTACAAAACTCTGCACTTGGAGGCCTAACACAAGTCTACAAGAACAAGTTGTGTAGTAGACATTAAGCTCTTTTCTGGCGCCGTTGCCGGGGGAAGTGAGTGCTTGAAGGTATATCTTTAGATCTTGCAATTGAATCTTTTAGTTTCTTGTTTTATCACTAGTTTGTTTTATAAAAAGAACTACAAAAAATGGATTTGAGGTTGCATCATATTATTCATGTTTATAATGTCTTTTGTGAAAATGATGGAAAGGATAATTGTGCTCAATTGGTAGAAGAAGAATTATATAAAATGTTTGACAAAAAATCTTTGAATGACGAGCATGATTGCAATGTTGTTGGTATGAACTCTTTGGATATCCATGATGCTAATGATATGCAAAGCCATAAGCTTGGGGATGCTATATTTGATGAAGATGATATTTTTAGTCTCCCAAGTTTTGATGAGAAATTTTACTATGATGAAAGCATGCCTCCTATTTATGATGATTATATTGATGAAAGTGGATTTGGAGAGGTCATGAATTTATTTAATGATGAATCCACTACATTGGAAGAGGTTTCTAGTGACTATGACAACAAAGTTGCTATCTATGATGATTATGGTGATGACATGTATGCTATAAAGAATAATGATAACCATGAAACTTGTCACCATGATTTTAATTTTCAATCACATGATAGTTATTTTGTTGAGTTTGCTCCCACTACTATTCATGAGAATAAATTTGCTTATGTGGAGAGTAACAAGATTTCTATGCTTATGTATCAGGAAAAGAATACTTTATGTGATAATTATATTGTTGAATTCATTCATGATGCTACTGAAAATTAATATGAGAGAGGAACATATGCTTCTAGGCTTCTCGGTAATATCAAGTTTCCTCTCTATGTGTTGAAAGTCTTGCAGTTTTGCTTGTTTTGCCTTCCTATGCTAGTTGATTCTTGTTCCTATAAATTGTTTGCTCACAAAATCCCTATGCATAGGAAGTGGGTTAGACTTAAATGTGGTTACCATGAGATTCATGATGCTCTCGTTATGTTTCAATTCTTATCTTTTATGTGAGCAATATTGAAATCATCATGCCTAGCTAAAAAGCATTAAAGAAAAGCGCTTGTTGGGAGACAACCCAACATTTACCCCTACTATTTTTGTGTGTTCACATGATTAAGCTACTGTATTAATCATGTTTTATAGCTTTTGTTATGATAAAGTGCCAAGCAAAGCCTTTGGGATAGTATGGATGATAGTTGACTTGATTCTGTGCAAAAATAGAAACTTTTGTGCCCAACAACAGAATTGATCTGCTCTGCTGGAATGGGATAAATTCTTGATTTTTATATAGATGATTTACATATGAATTTCACATGTTTTCCTAATTTTTCAGAATGTTTTGAGTAGCAGAAGTATGGTCGTTGTCTAGATCATTACAGATTGTTCTGTTTTTGACAAATTCTGTTTTCAATGCATAGTTTGCTTGTTTCCTAGTTTCTATGGCTTATGTTACTCAATATAAATTGTGGAAATGATAAGGTATAGTAGGAATTATGTGGAAATAATTATGAATCTTGTCTTTGACAGTACCAAAGTGAATGATTTTCTTTATCATACTAACCTATCTCACGAAGTTCCGTTAAGTTTTGTGTGATTGAAGTTTTCAAGTTTTGGGTGAGATATCGATATGAGGAGAATAAGGAGTGATAAGAACCTAAATTGGGGATGCCCAAGGCACCCCAAGGTAATATTCAAGGAAGATCCAAGCAACTAATCTTGGGGATGCCCTGGAAGGCATCCCCTCTTTCGTCTCCAACATTATCGGTAACCTCACTTGGAGCTATATTTTTATTTGTCACATGATATGTGTTTTTCTTTAAGCATCATTTTATTTTATTTGTATTTGCTTTCTTCTATTTAGAATAATGTTTTGTATGTTTTATTTCAATAAAAAGGTCAAGTATAGCCTTTACCATGCTTATTTTGCAAGTCTACATGTTGCTGTTTAAAAACAGAAAGTTTGATGTCATTGTCTGAATTCTTATGGAAATTTGAGTATGTGATAAAATCTTGAATTTTTTACACAATATGATATGATAAATTTTCTACAGTGTGGTAAGTTTTCAGAATTTTTGGAGTTAAAGAAGTATCGATATTCTTGCACTCTTTACAGACTGTACTATTTTGACAGATTGCGGTTATGTATGCATTGTTTGCATATGTTTGCTTGTTTAATGATTCTATTTAAGAATAGGAGTATTAAATATGTGGAGGCATTTAGTATGAAATGTTTAATAATAATTTTAGTGATTTTCTAAAATAGAGAATGATAAGGTTTTGCATTAATTTATACTAACTTATCTCATGAGTTCTTGTTAAGTTTTGTGTGGATGAAGTTTTTTAGATTTAGTGAAACCGTGATATAAAAGGAATTAAGGAGACACAAAGCTCAAGCTTGGGGATGCCCAAGGCATCCCAACATAATATTCAAGAAGTCTCAAGCATCTAAGCTTGGGGATGCCCCGGTAGGCATCCCACTTTTCTTCATCAACAATTATCGGTTAGTATCGGTTGAGCCTAAGTTTTTGCTTCTTCACATAAGTTGTGCTATTCTTGAAATGTCATTTCATTTTGTTTTGCTTTATGTTTTAATAAAATGCTTAGATATTAAGTTTTTTAAATAAGAGAGAGTCCTCACGTAGCTACCTATTTACTTAACAACTCATTTGATCTTCACTTATATCTTTTTGGAGTAGTTTGTCATTTGCTCTCATGCTTCACTTAAATTTGTTTGAGCTTGTTACAAGAAATTGCAACATATGCAATTAGTCCCAAAGTTATAGATATCCAAGAAGGATGTAACTAAAACTTTCATGAAGATCATTGGACAAAATAAACTTGATTCTTTGTAATAGTTTTTCGGTATGATGATAGTGATATGTGAGTCATGTTGGTGAGTAATTATGCTTTAGTAAGAATATTGGTGTTAAGGTTTGTGATTCCCTATGCAAGCACGAAAGTCAATAATTATTGCAATGAAATTACATCCTACTTGTCCTGCATTATTTGGTGTTAGTTATTCTTAATGCTCGTTTATGAGATTTGTTGTTTCTTGGTTGAATGCTTCTCAATATTATGCTAGCCTTCCTTGCACTAAGTGGAATACTACTTGTGCATCCAAAATCCTTAAACCAGTTTTGCCATATGAGTCCACCATACCTACCTATATGCGGTATTTCCGTGCCGTTCTAAGCAAATTTGTATGTGCCATCTCTAATTTTCAAAATAAATTTCCTTTTTGTGTGCTCGTACCGCTCATGAAATGGTAGGGGTGGCTGATATTTTTCCATGCTAGATGTGTTATTCTCAGATGAGTGTTTATTCACTTGTCATTGCACGAGAGTACGGCAAAGTATTAGGGATGCCAGTCCCGAAATGAAAAATGAATTTACTTTATGTTGTCAAAATAAATTCCTTGGAAAGTGTTGGTATGGACGGTACCCATGGATTAGGTTAGCTGTGGAATGTTAAAGTATGGTGGAAAAAGGAATAACTTATTTCTGTTTGGGAACCGCCTATGGTATATCTAGCATGGAAAGTATTGGGAACTACTCGATCATTTTCGTTGACAGGAAAAGCATGCCACCCAAAATGTTTTATCTCTATCTTTTTTGCTTTGAGCTCAGGCACCTCTACAAATCCCTACTTCCCTCTGCGAAGGGCCTTTCTATTTACTTTATGCAATTTTATTTTTATTTGAGTCCATCTTCTCTTATAAAGCACCAAAAGGGGCACTATGATCGTACTGAGCATTGGAGTGTAGCTAATATGCGAGTGTGTTTCATGAAATGGATCATGATTGAGCATGAGTGCTAGGGAATAACTTTCTTTAGTGTTGATATTTTGAAAAGCATGGTTGCTTGTTCATATGCTTGAGTATTGAAATTCTCATGTCAAAACTAGACTATTGCTTTGAACCATATAAAAGTCCAAATGTCCATGCTACAAAAAAAAGAATATGTGATGAACATGTTAGGCAGCATTCCACATCAAAAATTCTGTTTTTATCATTTACCTACTCGAGGACGAGCAGGAATTAAGCTTGGGGATGCTGATACGCCTCCAATGTATCTATAATTTTTATTGTTCCATGTTGTATATTATCATTCTTGGATGTTTTACAATCATTTTATAGCAACTTTATATCATTTTTTGGGACTAACCTATTGACATAGTGCCCAAGTGCCAGTTGTTTTTTGCTTGTTTTTTACTTCGCAAAGAATCAATAACAAACGGAGTCCAAACGCAGAGATTTTTTCCGGACCAAAGGACACCCAGTGGGCCAAAGACATACCACAGGGGTGGCCTGAGGGGGGCACAACCCACCTGGGCACGCCTGGGGGCCTAGGCGCGCCCAGGTGGGTTGTGCTCACCTTGGTGGCCTCCCGCACCGCCTCTTCGCCCTATAAATTGCCAAATATTCCAAAAACCCTTGGGGTAACCCTAGATCAGAAGTTCCGCCACCGCAAGCTCTTGTAGCCACGAAAAACCAATCTAGACCCCGTTCCGGCACTCCGCCGGAGGGGGAAACCATCACTGGTGGCCATCTTCATCATCCCGGCGGCCACCGTGATGAGGAGGGAGTAGTCCACCCTCGGGGCTGAGGGTTTGTACCAGTAGCTATGTATTTAATCTCTCTCTCTCCTCTCTCTCTCGTGTTCTTGAGATGGCACAATCTTGATGTATCGCGGGCTTTGTTAATATAGTTGGATCATTTGGTGTTTCTCCCTCTCTATCTTGTTTTGATGAATTGAGTTTTCCCTTTGAGATTTCGTTTTATCAGATTGAATACTTTTATGGATTTGAGAGCACTTGATATATGTCTTGCATATGAATACCCGTGGTGACAATGGGGTATTATATTAATTCACTTGAGATATGTTTTGGCACTCAACTCGCGGATTCCTGAGGTGACATTGGGGTAATCTATGCATAGGGGTTGATGCACGTTCTCGTCTTTTGTTTCTCCGGTAGAAATCTTGGGGCACTCTTTGAGGTTGTTTGTGTTGGATTGAGTATTATGAATTTGAATTTGCTTTGGTGTTATTTTAGTACAAACTCTTGATAGATCGATCGGAAAGAATAACTTGGTGTTATTTTAGTATGAACTCTTGGATAGATCGATCGGCAAGAATAGCTACAAACAACTTCTTCATATGTTCTCTGCTATATAGGAACTTGAAAGATCGATACGGTCGACTAGAGGGGGTGAATAGGAGACTACAAATTTTAATCTTTCTTGTAGATTTTAAGGCTTAGCGGATAAAAGAGTTCACTAGATATGCAACTAGGTGAATGCAACCTATATGACAAGCAAGCTCCAAGAAGAAAAGCTAGGCAACAAACTACTTAGCAAGCCAACAAGCATACAACAACAAAGAAAGGTGCGGGAAAGGATTAACCACAAGTGAGACGAGGACGCGGATTTTAACCCGAAGTTCACTCTTCCTTGGGGAAGAGCTAATCTCCGTTTGGAGCGGTGCCGGAGCCAAAGCTTGCGGAATGCCACCAAAGGCTCACCGTATTCTCCTTCGAGTCACCCCCAACGGATGAGCCTCGAACCACTCGGGGTTGGTCTTGAAGGCGACCACCACACCTTTACAAACTTCTCCGGAGCACACCACAAGCAAGGAAGCTTCCGGAGGAACCTCTAACCGCCTAGGAGCCCAAGCTCCAAGAGTAACAAGTCAATGGGGAAGAAATGTTGCGGGGAACGCGATTTGGTTTGGTCAAGTTGTAGATCGGGTCTTGCTCTCCCAATCCCCAAAGTTTCAACAAGTTTGGGTGGAGGGATTGAGAGTATTGAGCAAAATGGGGTGTAGCAATGGTGGAGCTCAACAAGACATTAGGGTTAGGGTTGGAGGAGGAAGAAGGCCTTTTTATAGTGTTCATGTGAGGGTGGGGATTTCTGCCCGTTGGACCCCGTGCGCACGGGCTAAGTCAGCCCCGTGCGCACGGGGTATCCAGAGACAATCGCACCACCCCGTGCGCACGGGGGTCAAAAGACCCCGTGCGCACGGGGTATCCAGAGAGTTACGCAGTACCCCGTGCGCACGGGGGTCAAAAGACCCCGTGCGCACGGGGTACCCAGAGAGTTACCCAGTACCCCGTGCGCACGGGGTCAAAAGACCCCGTGCGCACGGGGTACCCAGTAACTTACTGTTGCAACTTTCTGAGTACCACACACACACACTAGGTTCATATGAGGTGGTTGGAGTGGGAAGGGTAAGAGAGTAAGGCTCGGTAAAGGCATTCCCACACAACATTTATCCACACAGACCCCTCTTAATAGTGCGGTCTTTCCTACGACTCGAAGCAAACCAAAACTAAACCTTCGAAGCGTCGAAAGACCACGCCTTTGTCCTTTTTGAAATGGGGGGTCGCACATCTCCATCGCGGGCACTTAGAACCAATAACCTGAGATAAACTTTAGCAACCGATATTAGTTCAACTAACCACATTGTCATCACACCAAAATATAGCTTAAGTGCCATTAGCACTTTCAATCTCCCCCTTTTTGGTGCATTGATGACAACGTGGTTAGAGCATGGCAAAGAGGATAAACAGATAGAAAGCCATGGAACAAATAATGATCATGATAGCTCCCCCTATATGTGTGCCCGAAAACAAGAATGCATCTAGTACACCCATAGGAGGTTCGACCAAGATCATTATTGAAAAGTCATGAGATTCATCAAAATAAACCTATAACGGTGCCTAGATCTCATGACACAGTGTGGTGAGCAAATAATGTGAGACCCAATAAGCATAAGAGGAATAATGCAAGGTTCAATAATAAAGCTAGAGTCTCACAATAACGCTAGAGCTCACAACCACACAGACGGAAAGGAAATAAGAGTATCTCAAGCCAACTAAAACCAACCAACACGAGAAACACGAGGCTTGAGATCTCAACACACCCACGAACACACCACACCACACCACCACTTCTCCCCCTTTGTCATCAAGACAACAAAAAGGAGACAAATGGCGACACGAGACCCACTAGACAAGAGGAGGAGCACTCGAGGCATCATCATCATCATCAAAACGCCACCCGGCCATTGGGAAAGACCGAGCAGTGGCCTCACTGTCGACGTCCTCTGAACCTGGACCGACCTCCTCACCAGCAGCAGCCCTTGCTGCCTTCTGCTCACGCCGAACAAGCTTCTCCTTGTTGATTTCCTTGATCTGACGACGCTGAATCGACTGACACATCTTGAACATGTTGCTCAAGGTCTTGAACAGCGACTTCTTCTCTCCCTTGGCAAAGATGGCCTCAGAGCCAACAGACTTGGCCTTACCACGAGGGATCCGTGCAGTAGAGGACATGCCTGGAGTGTAAGTAGCACGATCCTCAGGCCTAGGGTTGCGCCCCTTCTTGATGGGCACATAGGGAGCAGGAGCAGCTGGGGTCCAGTTGGAGTTGCGCTTGGGAACATCAGTCTTGAAGCTAGCAATGTACTTTGCTGGACAGACGGTCTCAATCAACGCCTGTATGAATGGAGCATAGATCAAAGACTTGTTCTCTTGTACACACTGACGCAGCTCGTAGTACATGAAATCCAGAACATCCACTTTCTTCTTCTGATGAAGATACACAAAGACATCAAGCATGGAGCTCCGAATGTTATGGGAATCCCCGGCCTTTGGAGTGAGGGTATACCGCAGGATATGGCGCATGGTGTCATAGAGGGGCAAGAGTCTTTGATTGACCAGTGACAAACGACTTCTCTTGTTTGTAAGCAAAGGCAATCTCATCCTTAGTGCGCTGCCCACTTTCCCGAACAATGCCAAACTCATCAGAAATAGTCTCTTCATCCATGAATGGGTAGGGAATGATCTCGGAGAACTTTGCCATAGGAGCTGAGCACTGATACGTTCCGGACATCCATGTGAGGGTGCGAGCAGAATCATTGGAGAAGTACAGAGTGGCAAAGAACTGCATCACTAGATCTTCATTGTAGGGGTGGTTGAAAGTGACAAACGGAATCAGACCCAGTCGTCCAAGAGCGGAGTACACACCGGGATACAGATGATCATTGTCGCGCAAACTCTCGGTGTTGACTTGCTTGACTTGGTCATAAGAAGCTCATGATAGATTCTTTGCTGAAACCCATTCTTGAAACGGGGATCCATTCCCATACTCGTGGCCGCAACATACGGATGGTTCTGTCTCTCAGCCCAGATCTCTGGCTTGGTCCACTTGACAAGAGGCATATTCCGGAGGTCACGCCTGCCCGGAGTGACTTCCTCCGGACTAGACTCCTCTTCCTCTTCTTCATCTTCCTCATCACGATCATCTTCTTCATCTTCCTCACCACGATCCTCTTCTTCTTCTATGTCATCATCTTGTGAGTCATATTCTTCCTCAGATTCATCGGAAGCCTCAACAACGGGCCGCTTTGAGGCTGCACGTCGAGCACGGCCCTGACCTGTCCCAGACCCCTGACCCATGCCTTCAGACGGCTGACGACGAGCAATGGTGAAGTATTTTGATCCTCCTTTTGCACGCTTGCGACGAAGCTCAGACCTCTTGTCAGCGGAGTCTGAGACACACACACAAAACCAACAACACAAAGCACGAGGCACAAATGAGTACAAGTGCAAGATAGATGGCAAGTAGATAGACAAAAGGCTAGGCAATAGTTCCTGGATAGCCCGTGCGCACGGGGGTCCCGTGCGCACGGTATAGGACCGTGGGCACGGGGCCCCGTGCGCATGGGGGTCAAACACCCCGTGGACACAGGGGTCTCCCAGCGGCAGCCACTACCAGAAAGGGCTCCGGGAGTGGGTGCAGCAGAGGGACCAATGGATCTACTCACTAGACTTCTATCTACAAACTAGTTGAGGCCAAACGAATCTAGGGAGCAAAGAAACCCTAAAGCTAGAACAAAAGAGGGGAACTCAAGGAGATGGAACAAGAGGAGAGGACCAACCGGAGGAGGACCCCATCAGGATCCAGATCCACAGAGGAAGAACTCCGACAAGCCCGGAGGAGCTCCGGCGAGAGGAGGCGACGACGGCGGCGCTGGAGGCTTCTGGGGAGTGGAGGGGGCGAATGGGTGGGAATGAACCCGAGCCCCCCCCATGCCCCACCTCTTCAGGACCAGAAACCGCAGACCCGCCGCGTGCCCGCACGGGCTAAGTGAGCCCCATGCGCACGGGGGCCCGTGCGCACGGTACAGAGCCCGTGGGCACGGGGCCCCGTTGCACGGTACAGGCCCGTGCGCAGGGGTATTCAGGAACTTTGACATGAGTGGATTTTTAAATACAGGGCTGAGTGTATACTCTTACCCCTACTTCACAAAGCACTCGTCTACATTTCTGAATACGCCGCGAGGAAAGTCCTATCACTATGGAAAGGGTATATGTGGAGCACTTGTACCAAAAGAGAGCGAGGAGAACCAACCAAAAAAAGAAAAGAAACAACACACCACACACACGAAACAAACACGGACAAACCCTCAAGCGAGGGCGGTGGCCGAGGCCACCATGTTTGAGTTTACTTGGTATGGCACCGCGAAGATATGAACCTTGGGCCCAAGACCAATACTCATCTTTGAAGCACAAGTACCACCTAAAGTGGCTTATGTGAAAGATTGTGTTTGTTTTATGCACTTCTAGGATAAGATAGCTCATGAGTTGAGCTAGCTCCCCCTAGACATGTGCCTACATCTAAGCAAGATAGTACATGAGTATGTGTGTGTGAGCAAGAGTTTCATCCGAAGTTACTAATATCCACGATATTTAGCTCATGCCTTAACTCGCGGAATCTTGCTTCGTCAAGGGGCTTGGTGAAGATGTCTGCTAGTTGATTCTCGGTGTTGACATGGAGTAACTCAATGTTTCCCTTGGCCACATGATCTCTAATGAATGATGACGAATCTCAATATGCTTGGTCTTGCTATGTTGAACCGGATTCGGCGATCTTGATGGCACTTTCATTGTCACACCAAAGAGGCACTTTGTCACATTTGACACCGTAATCCATCAAAGTTTGCCTCATCCATAGTAATTGGGCACAACAACTTCCGGCAGCAATATACTCGGCTTCGGCTGTGGAGAGAGATATACAATTTTGCTTCTTTGAAGACCAACTTACCAACGATCTCCCTAGGAATTGACATGAACCGGAAGTGGACTTGCGATCAACCTTGTCTCCGGCCCAATCCGAATCCGAGTACCCATTAACTCAAATGATGATCCCTTGGGATACCAAAGGCCCAAGTTTGGGGTATGAACCAAATATCGAAGGATCCTTTTCACTGCCGAAATAGTGGCTCTCCTTAGGAGCGGATTGAAATCTTGCACACATACACACACTCAACATAATATCTGGCCTAGATGCACAAAGGTAAAGCAAGGAACGATCATAGAGCGATATACCTTTTGATCCACTTCTTTACCATTTGGATCAAGATGAAAGTTGACCATTTGTGGCCATGGGTGTCTTCATTGGCTTGACATCTTGCATTTTGAATCTCTTGAGCATGTCTTGGATATAACGAGATTGATTGATGAAGGTTCCGCCTCTCAATTGCTTCACTTGAAAACCGAGAAAGAACTTCAACTCTCCCATCATGCTCATCGCAAATTCCTTAGTCATAAGATTCTCAAACTCAACGTTAATAGCATGGTTAGTTGACCCAAAGATAATATCATCAACATATATTTGGCAGACAAACAACTCTCCTTTTACCCTCTTCGTAAAGAGAGTGGAATCTATTACCCCAATCTGGAACCCCTTCTCGCTTAGGAACGCCGTAAGGTGATCATACCAAGCACGAGGTGCTTGTTTGAGTCCATAGAGTGCCTTATGGAGTTCATAAACGTGAGAGGGATGATCGGGGTCTTCAAAACCGGGAGGTTGCTTGACATACACCAACTCCTTAAGAGGACCATTAAGAAATGCACTCTTAACATCCATTTGATATAATTTGAAATCATGATGAGAGGCATAAGCAAGCAAGATGCGAATGGATTCGAGACGGGCAACGGGGGCAAAAGTTTCACCAAAGTCCAAACCTTCAACTTGGGTGAAACCTTGTGCCACTAACCTTGCCTTGTTCCTTATTACTTGTCCATATTCATCTTGTTTGTTCTTGAAAATCCACTTTGTTCCAATGACATTATGAAATTCCTTGGGTCTTTCTACAAGGGTCCACACTTTGTTGCGTGTGAAGTTGTTGAGTTCTTCATGCATGGCATCTATCCAATCCTTAAGGGCATCTTCCACACACAAGAGACAAACGAGTGATGTTCACAAAAGTTTGCCAAACGTCTACGAGTAGTTACCCCCTTTTTGATGCTTCCGTAGATGTTCTCGGTGAGGTGTTGAAGATGTTTTAGCTTGGCGGCCACTTTTTGCTCTTTGCGGTCAAGCTCTTCTTCACTTGGTTTTGGACTTGATGAAGAAGCTTGCCCTTGAGATTGCTTTAGCCTTGGAGACACTCTTCTCTTTGCAACCACAGGTTCTTGCTCAGTAGGAAGTGATGACGATGAAGACACTTGTGGTTGGGGTTGATCTAGATCTTGATCATGACTTTGAGCTTGATCTTGAGCCTCAACGATTGGTTCTTCATTATTCGGAAGAGTTTGCTCTTGATCTTGCTCAGGAATATGAGGGTCTTGATCTTGTTCTTGGATAGGTTCATTACTTCCCAAGGCATCTTGTACAAGTGGTGTCGGTGATGACTTCCCTTGTGGAAAATCCTCAAGAGGGGCTCTTACTCCTTCTTCTTCTACTTGGACATGGGGTGTTTCTTGTGGGAATGTGGCCTATCCCCATTGTCCTTATAGCTTGTGAAGGAGCCTCATCACCTACAACACTAGGAACAATTTGCTCCATGCGGAGCCGTTATCTTCATCAAACTCCACATTTACCGTTTCCTCAATGCATCCCGGTGGATTTATTGAGAACTCGGTAAGCATGAGAGTTTGATGCATATCCAACAAATATGCCCTCATAAGTTCTAGACTCAAATTTAGCTAACGGGATTTTTGTTTTAAAATGAAACACTTACAACCGAATACCCGAAAGTATTTGACGTTGGGCTTTCTCCCAATTAGGAGCTCATAAGGGGTCTTGTTCTTGAGCTTGCGAAGATAAAGCCGGTTTGAAGCATGGCACGCGGTGTTGATGGCTTCTGCCCAAAGCTTGTATGGTGATTTGTACTCATCAAGCATGGTCCTAGCCATCTCAATAAGAGTCCGATTCTTCCTCTCCGCAACACCATTTTGTTGGGGAGTATATGGTGCGGCATATTGGTGCTTTATCCCCTCTTCACTCAAGAATTCATCCATTGTATAGTTTTTGAACTCGGTGCCATTGTCACTTCGGATTGCCTTGATCTCACAGTTATGTTGACGTTGAGCTTCTTTGGCAAAGTTGATGAAGGTTTCTTGAGTTTCATCTTTAGTCTTGAGAAAGAACACCCAAGTATATCTTGTGAAGTCATCAACAATGACAAGGCAATATCTCCTTCCTCCCAAACTATCATATGTTGGAGGCCCAAATAGATCCAAATGGATAAGCTCGAGGGGCCTCAAGGTGGTGATGATAGTCTTCACTTTATGAGCTTTTTCATGAAGCTTTCGGCAATGCAAGCACTACAAGGACGATCTTTGGCAAAAGACACATTGGTTAGTCCAAGAATGTGCTCCCCCTTTAAGAGAGCTTGTAAATTTCTCATGCCCACGTGGGCTAGCCTACGGTGCCATAGCCACCCCACGTCGGCCTTGGCCATTAGGCATGTTGCAAGATGAGTTTTCTCTTTCGAGAAATCAACCACGTAAAGGTTGTCTTCAACATGCCCAACAAAGACCACTTTGAGATTGCTTCTCTTAAAGACGGTCACATGGAATTCACCAAAATGTGAATCATATCCGGCACGAGCCAATTGAATAGTTGAAAGTAAATTGTAGTGAAGGGATTGGACAAGCATGACATTTGCAAGAGATGAATCATTAGAGATTACCACCTTGCCCAAACCCAATACCTTTCCCTTGCTATTGTCACCGAAGAGATGTTCGAAGAGGCCTTGAGTGAATCAACGAACTCCACAAGCATCTCCCTTTCTCCGGTCATATGATTGGTGCATCCACTGTCGATCACCCATTGAGTTCCACCGGAGACATAGTCCTACAATAATCAAGCTTTGGTTATAGGTACCCATTTTGCAATGGGTCCTGGTGAGTTAGCAACAAGGGTCTTGGGAACCCAAATAGTCCAAGCATAATCATCATAGTTAGTTCCAACAAATTTTGCAAAGGTATAGCCATCATCTCCTCTCATGAGAACATATGATGGATTGTTCTTGCCGGCAAAATTCTGGAATGGCCTTGTCCCTAATGACCTTACCATTCCCAACACCCTTCATTTCCTTCTCCTTCTCCTTGTGCCCTTCTTGCACAAACACTACCTTTTGGGGAGGGGAAGGAGTCGGACCGATCTTCTTGTTGTTCTTCTTCTTGTTGTTCTTACCACTCTTAGATGCGGGATTAAACCCAACTCCCTCCTTGGCAACACACTCCTTTTGGTTGCTCAAGAGATCGTTAGGTTTTTCTCCCCTTGGATGCATGATACAAGCCCTTTCTCAATTTGAGCTTTCAACTTCTTATTTTCCTCTTGAAGGGAGGTGCAATCATGAGCAAAGTTAGCCGTACAAGCATCATCATTTAAATCAATATGAGGTACGGAAGTGAGAGCCTTAATGGTTGTAGCTTTTAATTGAGCATAAGACTCGGTGAGAGCAATGAGGTCACCTTTGACAACCTTGGAACTAATCACAAGGAACTCATGCTCCTCAACAAGTCTTGTATGGTCAACTAGAAGTTTTTCAACTCTAACGTTAAGAGCATCTTTATTCTCAAGAGCAAGTTGCAAAGCATCGTTGGTTTTAACAAAGTCAATTTGATGAGCAGATAAGGCTTCCTCAAGTGATGCTCTCATGACACTCTCTTCATTAAGTTCGTGCTCGAGGAGATCAACTCTCTCTTTTTCCTCTATAAGGAGGTTCTCAACGTTCTCAATAAAGTCATCGCGTTCGGAGTGACTTAAGGAGATCGCCAAAACGAGCACGAGCTTCACCATGAAGAGTTTTCATGAAAGCCATTAAGGATTCCTCATCATTATCCACACCCTCCTCACACTCATCCTCCACTATCTCACATGAGACATTGGGAGTGTAGTTGTCGGGTCTCTTGGGTTTGGACTTTGTTTTTACCTCTTTGGCCATGAGGCATCGATGAGTGAATGGCTTGTCCTCGTTTGGAGAGTCGAAGAGGCCGGTGGTGGAGGAGGAGGTAGTGGCATGCATGGCGAAGGCGGCCGTGCCCACTTGATCATCATCACCATCATCTTCATCTCCAGACATGTATTCTTCATGAACAAGAGCCTTGTCATCCTTCCTCTTTGCAAACTTGGTGAACTTCTTCTTCTTAAGCACAAGCTTCTCGGACTTGTCTTCACATCTCTCATATGGACAATCATGAACAAAGTGTCTTGGGCTATCACAATTGTAGCATTTCCTTCGTCCAAAAGATCTTCCTTGAAGATTTCTTCCTTTGTTTGCCATGGTCCTGGAGTACTTCTTGACTAAGAGAGCCAAGTCTTCTAGCAAAATCATTTGCCGGCACGAGGTATCATTATCCTCCTCACATATCTCTTCACTCACTTCTTCCTCCCTTGAGGATTGGCTCATCACTTTCTTGGCCTTCAAGGCAAGATTGGAGTTCTTGGTTGCTTGAGCTATTGCAAATGTTTTCTTGGACTTGGTTTCCAAAAGAACATGGGTAGAGAAGGTGGAAACAACTTGAGCCGAAGTCAACTTGTGATAGTCCGGACGTTGATGAACCATCATGACCATGGTATGTTCTGTGAGAACCATAGCATCTATGAACTTGTCCTTGATGAATTCATCATTTGCCCAAGTGCACCCAAAGGTTCTCAAGTTGAGCACAAGGGACTTCAACCTTCGGTAAACCTCTTCTGCGGACTCACCCTCATTCCTCACAAAGAGATTGACTTCTTGTTTGAGCAAGGCCAACCGAGATCTTCGAATTGCTTCATCTCCTTCAAGAGCCTCCTCAAGGCAATCCCAAATTTCCTTTGCGGTTTTGAGAAGAGCAATGGAATCACTATAGTCTTCAGTCACGGTTGCGAAGCATGTTGTGTGCGGTAGCATTGAGTTGATCGTCAACTGCTTCCCTTGGAGTGAGATTCATTGGGTCCTTGGGGTTGAATCCATTGACCACAATCCACCACAATTGAGTTGAAGCACTGCGCATGTGAGACTCCATATCTAGCTTCCACTTAGCAAATGCATTAGCTTTCAAAGGGGGCGAGGCCCAACAGGATTAATGCGGGGATGTTGCAAGGGTTGAGGAGAGTAAAAGGGTTCCACGGCATTGTACTGGGGAACTTGAGTACGAGCCGGAGAAGCAAGAGGTTCCCTCGAGTCATCCGCATCATGAACCTCATTTGGATCAAACGAGTTTGATGCGGACTGATGGCTTTAGCGAGCATCAATTTCCTCCTTGACCGAGGCCAACCTCTTTCAACATAGAGACTTTGAGGTCCGCAAACATTGAAAGAAGATCGGCCGCGGTCAAGGGGACATCGGGTTAGTAGTAGCGGCGGGAGCAACGACCGGAGCACCAAGTGTCTCAGTCGCGCGGGGGTTGGTTTTGACCATCCCCGCAACGGGTAGGCCACCTCCCTCATTCCCTAGATCGACCATATCCTCTAAGGTTGTAAAACCTTATATTAGAGCACGAGGCTCTGATACCAATTGAAAGGATCGATACGGTCGACTAGAGGGGGTGAATAGGAGACTACAAATTTTAATCTTTCTGTAGATTTTAAGGCTTAGCGGATAAAAGAGTTCACTAGATATGCAACTAGGTGAATGCAACCTATATGACAAGCAAGCTCCAAGAAGAAATGCTAGGCAACAAACTACTTAGCAAGCCAACAAGCATACAACAACAAAGAAAGGTGCGGGAAAGGATTAACCACAAGTGAGACGAGGACGCGGATTTTAACCCGAAGTTCACTCTTCCTTGGGGAAGAGCTAATCTCCGTTTGGAGCGGTGCCGGAGCCAAAGCTTGCGGAATGCCACCAAAGGCTCACCGTATTCTCCTTCGAGTCACCCCCAACGGATGAGCCTCGAAACACTCGGGGTTGGTCTTGAAGGCGACCACCACACCTTTACAAACTTCTCCGGAGCACACCACAAGCAAGGAAGCTTCCGGAGGAACCTCTAACCGCCTAGGAGCCCAAGCTCCAAGAGTAACAAGTCAATGGGGAAGAAATGTTGCGGGGAACGCGATTTGGTTTGGTCAAGTTGTAGATCGGGTCTTGCTCTCCCAATCCCCAAAGTTTCAACAAGTTTGGGTGGAGGGATTGAGAGTATTGAGCAAAATGGGGTGTAGCAATGGTGGAGCTCAACAAGACATTAGGGTTAGGGTTGGAGGTGGAAGAAGGGCCTTTTATAGTGTTCATGGGCTAGGTGGGGATTTCTGCCCGTTGGACCCCGTGCGCACGGGCTAAGTCAGCCCCGTGCGCACGGGGTACACAGAGACAAACACACCAGCCCGTGCGCACGGGGGTCAAAGACCCCGTCGCACGGGGTACCAGAGAGTTTACATAGGACCCGTGCGCACGGGGGTCAAAAGACCCCGTGCGCACGGGGTACCCAGTAACTTACTGTTGCAACTTTCTGAGTACCACAGCACACACTAGGTTCATTTGAGGTGGTTGCAGTGGGAAGGGTAAGAGAGTAAGGCTCGGCAAAGGCATTCCCACACAACATTTATCCACACAGACCCCTCTTAATAGTGCGGTCTTTCCTACGACTCGAAGCAAACCAAAACTAAACCTTCGAAGCGTCGAAAGACCACGCCTTTGTCCTTTTTGAAATGGGGGGGTCGCACATCTCCATCGCGGCACTTAGAACCAATAACCTGAGATAAACTTTAGCAACCGATATTAGTTCAACTAACCACATTGTCATCACACCAAAATATAGCTTAAGTGCCATTAGCACTTTCAGAACTTCAGAGTGATTCTTATCGCACGTTTGAGGGATGGTTATATGATCCAATTAGATTAGCATTGTTGAGAGATTGCACTAGTGAAAGTACGGACCCTAGGCCTCATTTTCAAGCATTGCAATACCGTTTGTGCTCTTTTATCAATTGCTACCTTTTGTTTTTTATTGTTCTCTTACAAAAATCAATATCTACTATCATTACTACGCTTTATCACCATCTCTTCGCCGAACTAGTGCACCTATACAAATTACCATTGTATTTGGTGTGTTGGGGACACAAGAGACTTTTTATTATTTGGTTGCAGGGTTGTTTGAGAGAGACCATCTTCATCCTACGCTCCCATGGATTGATAAACCTTAGGTCATCCACTTGAGGAAAATTGCTACTGTCCTACAAAACTCTGCGCTTGGAGGCCCAACACATCTACAAGAACAAGTTGTGTAGTAGACATCATTCCGCCAGGGGAACTTCCCTCCGGAGGGAATCATCGTCATCATCATCACCAACAATCCTCTCATCTTGGGAGCAATCTCCATCAACATCTTCAACAACACCATCTCCTCTCAAACCCTAGTTCATCTCTTGTGTTCAATCTTGTACCGGAACTATATTGGTACTTGTGGGTGACTAGTAGTGTTGATTACATCTTGTAGTTGATTACTATATGTTTATTTGGTGGAAGATTATATGTAGATCCATTATGCTATTTAATACCCCTCTGATTGAGCATGATTATCATGTGAGTAGTTACTTTTGTTCTTGAGGTCACGAGAAAATCTGTTGCAAGTAATCATGTGAACTTGATATGTGTTCGATATTTTGATGATATGTATGTTGTGATTCCCTTAGTGGTGTCATGTGAATGTCGACTACATGACACTTCATCATATTTGGGCGTAAGGGAATACATTGTGAAGTAGTTATTAGATGATGGGTTGCTAAAGTGACAGAAGCTTAAAACCTAGTTTATGCGCTATTTCGTAAGGGGTGATTTGGATCCAAAAGTTTAATGCTATGGTTAGATTTTATCTTAATACTTTTCTCGTAGTTGCGGATGCTTGCGAGGGGGTTAATCATAAGTAGGAGTTTTGTTCAAGTAAGAACAACACCTAAGCACCGTTCCACCCACATATCAAATTATCAAAGTAGCAAACACGAATCAAACCAACATGATGAAAGTGACTACATGAAAATTTCGTGTACCCTCAAGAATGTTTTGCTTATTATAAGAAACCGTTTTGGCCTGTCCTTTGCCACAAAAGGATTGGGCTATCTTGCTGCACTTTATATACCATTACCGTTACTTGCTCATTACAAATTATCTTGCTATCGAACTACTTGTTATTGACAATTTTAGTGCTTGCAGAAATTACCTTACGAAAAACCACTTGTCATTTTCTTCTACTCCTCGTTGGGTTTGACACTCTTACTTATCGAAAGGACTACGATTGATCCCCTATACTTGTGGGTCATCAGCCACCAGGCACATTTTGCACCCTAGGTAATACATATTTTGTTTCCAGACAGCTTGAGAAGATGCTTTAGCTCCAAAGATAGCTACAGAAGACGCTCTGGATTGCATGAATTTCCTGCAAACAAGCTATAAGCCGATTGGCAAGACCGGATGCCATTAGGAGTGAACCAACAAAGAAAATTCTAGACAAGCTATCGATTGATCATCGTTTGGAATAACAATGCCCACTAGGCTGCTGGAAGTAAATGAACTAACTCATTTCCAAAAAAATTGCCTAGGAGCAAAGATCCTAACAAAAGAAGGATAACAAAACCGGCTGTGAATAATAAGATGTCATGAATGGAGGCCCAAGAGTGTACCAAGGAGTGCTCTGAATGAGATATTACCTTGAGTAATTGGTAAAAGGGATGAGCTTTTAAGTCTAGGGATCATTTTTAAACAGAGTCCAGAAAGCTGATTTAGGAGAAGAAGATGGTTGTCCAAATAGAAGAGTCGTGAAATATTTGGCCTTAAACTAAGTACAACTGAGAGAAGGGATTTAGCATTCTCCAAGCAGGTGCAAGAACAAGACTTCATTGATTGCCTTTCAAATTCCTTATACCCAGGCGGCTTCTCTTTAGAATTGCAGATATATTTCTTATCTCTAAGACAAAGTACTCCTAGAACATTCTCCGTAACACATTCCACAAAAAATTCTAATGACAGGCAGTCTTGCTTAGCAAGAACTTCTTATGTGGAACAAATGTTACCATTATAACAAACAGATTAATAGCGGAGGAAAACCGGGAACGAATCAATTCCTTCTAGCGCAATGGGAAGCATATTGCCTTTAAAGCATGCCAATTTATTTATAAACTGTCAAGAACAAAGTTAATAGAATTTGTTCTTTTTTTGCAGAAAAATAAGCGGAATGACCCAGAATGAGTGAATGCTATTACCAAGGTTAGAAAGGAAAACTTTAGCTTAATCTCCTGAGTATAACTTGGACTAATGAACTTATAAGAATTGGCAGATTGGCCCAGTTTTGGGATTGATTGAAGATAGAACAAAAGTGATGGATGAGTGAGCATTGAATTAGCTCCCTCATAGTGGATTGACCACAAACCAAGAGATTGTCTGCACATAATAGAGAATGAATAGAAGGGCAATTGGACCAGATAAATTCCCCAGAAAGATTGTTAGCAGCAAAGAGCTTCACTGAGAGAATAGACAAATTCATTGATAGCAATATCGAACAAATAAGAGACTGGTACACCTTGTGTCTAATCACCCTCTAGACACCTCTTCTCGATCCTTTCAAACCCTTTCCGAGAAAGAGCAGAAACAATAAACTCCATTCAAGACGATCAAAGGCTTTAGCAAGATCTATTTTAAGCATGAAAGAATTATGTTTCCAGGATTTCAAGGAGAAAGAGTGAGTAATCTCTTGGGCAATGATGATATTATCACTAATTCTTCTACCCTCAATGAAAGCTTGCTGAGCAGGATCTATATAATCAGGCAGGAGAGGCTTGATCCTGTTAGCAAGCGATTTAGCAATAATTTTATAAACAACATTACAAAGGCTAATTGGACGATAATCCATAGGGACTTGAGGAACCAACTTCTTAGGAATAAGAGCAATGTTAGTATCATTAATGTGAGGAGGCAGAACACCAGTAAGATAAAAATTGATAACAAGCTGGGTAATCTCATCTCCTATCCAATCCCAAGCAGCCATGTAAAATTCAACATAAACCATCTGGACCCTGGAAGCATTTAACTTCATATCCTTTGAGAATCGGCAAGCCTCAATGCTTATCTGGAAAGAATAAGTGGGATCAAAGAGTTGTTGGGAAATGAGTAGCGAGTAAGGCTATGCAGTTGTATTGTTAGGCGAAGAGAAATGTATCTAAAATAGTTGACAAAGGTATTAGTGACAGCACTATGCTTTTGAGATTGACAGCACATCATTTTCATCCTATCTGGAACAAAATTATTCCTTTTCCTTCTTTTGATCACAGCCTGATGGAAAACTGGATATTAATGGGTCGGCCACAGTGTTCCCAACCTTTTTACTCTCTGCTTGTTAAAACTGATTAGCTTAGAAGAGTTTGCTTCATATTTAAGATGAGAGAACTTTCCAAGTATGGTTTGCTGCTGTAGAGGTAGCGCTGAATCTGATTGATACTTGATCTATTTCAAAAGTTCTTGCTGCAAGGGCTTTTTCGTTCTACACCAATCTGCAAAGAACCTTCCAAAGAAGAGGACTTTGTTGCAAAAGATGAACTGTTGCAATTATTCCAGGCATTTGCAAAAGCTGCTAAAATCTTTCTTAAGAACCACCATTTTCAAATTTAAACTTGACGAGGTTTAAAAATTTACCATCAGCAGAAAACGAGAATGGGCGCATGATCACTGAGAATAATAGGTAAGTTGAGCACTTTAGAATTGGATAATGCGCACACCAGTCAGAGTTGACAAGGCATCGGTCTAGGCGTCTGTAAATAGGATTAACAGTATGCTGTTTGTTACGCCAAGTGTACGCAGGACCACTAAAACCAATATCAAAAAAACCACAATTTTTAACAAGGGAACGAAAAGCAGACATGCGATAATAATTAACACTACCATTACAACCATCTGTATCATACAAGATGTCATTAAGGTCTCCAATACACATCATGGGCTTACCCAAGTTATCATGCACAAAAGCAGAAACTTGACTCCAAATAGCACTAGTCTGCCTATGGTAGGGGTCACCATATATACAAATCAAACAAAAGTGAACACCCAAGGCTAGATGAACTACATTAGCTAAAATATAATGAAAGGAGGCACTATGAACAGACACATTGAGTTCATCATTCCACATAAGCCAGAGCCCTCCAGAGGCTCCTATAGAAGGAACAACAAAACTATTAGCATGTCAAATCTATTAACAAGATAAACGAACCTTAGAAGATTGTGATTCAGAACACAAGGATACTTGGGCTTTAGTCTAGAACAATCCGATTAAAAGAATATCAGTACGATTAAGCCAGGCTATCACTTACAGAGAAAAGAGTGCCATGTTCTGTCTATGTGTCAGCATCGATTCCTCTCCTCGCCCAACTGACCCGTCCTTGAGATCCATGTATCCCTTGTCGAGAAGGAGCTAAGTCATCTTGATTTTTCCATTTCGGCTTTGAGGCTCCGGAGCCACGATGCCCAATCAACATCCAATTCCATGTTGTGGAAGGCGATCAAAACCAGGAGGATGAGAAGCCCTGACGGAAGCTACAATACTTGCACCTAACAGATGACGAAAGCGCGATCGCAAGGGCCACAATCACTAAGCCTCCTCTTCCTCTGGCCAAGCCATAGCCAATTCTTGCCCTAACCAGTATTAGTGGCGAAATCCATGAAACATATTAGAGTTGGTTTAACGTTACTAAGGCACACTTGGGCATTCGTGTAGTCGGGTCGTCAAAGTCTCCTCCAACAAATCAAATACTATCTCACTGAAAAGTTAGGTCACTTGTGCCTATATTGTCTGTAACGCCCCGACATAGCCGCCGATTCCTGGCTGTTTCTGCCCGACGGGATCTAGACTGATCCCACAGGCCAACACTAGTCCTTCCTGCACTTTGTGCTTACTCGTGCGCACCGGGATGACCAACTTCTCAGTCGATCACCCATCCTAGAATCGCTCCAAGCCAAGCACGCTACTTTGGAGTTCTTTTCAATGGCTTCCGAAAAGAAGATTTCTTGTTGATATGGTAGTCTATCATTCCTATTAAGCCAGGCTCATCGACATGCGGTCCTATGCATCCACTCATTCTTCTTACCTAATTCAAAGTTTGCTCCCTTTATGCCATGGCGGAGCTACATGTCGATTGTTTGCGAAGAAACCACACATAACACTTGTTCCTAATGCCCAGTTTTTTATCACATTTTCAATTTTCTATTGGGCTAGACGAGCCAAGGCCCAGTTGGTCCCAACTAGCTTTTGCCCTCTTTTCACCGTGGTGATTGCATCTAGAGGGAAAATCCTATCTGCCGCATTTTGCGGCAGAGTGTCGACGATCACACACCCTATCGAATAGAATGGGTTGACCCATCTGAGCGTGCGGGAGCACTGGTTTGTGAACCTTTTGGAAGTTTTTGACGCGTTACCGTTTTTCTTTTCTGGTTCTCAAGTTTTTGTTTTTGTTTATTTATTCTTTTTCTTTTATTTGCTATGTTTTCCTTTTTGTTTTTCTTCCTTTTCTCTTTTCAAGTTGAACTTTCATTTCCATATTTTTTGGAAATTTCAATTTTGTTGAGATTTTCAAAAAAGTTCCTATATTTAATTTTTTTTCATTTTTTAAAAAATTGTTCGAGTTTCAAAATTTTACATGGATTTTTAAAAAGTCTTTCTTATTAAAATTTGGTCAGAATTCAAAAATGTGCAGGAATTCCAAAAAATAGTTCTTTTTAAATTGTGTTCTAAATTGGAAATTTTTTGAAGTTTACATTTTTTAGGAATTTCAAAAAATATTTGTGGTTTCAAAATTGGTGAGACTTAAAAAATGTTCGTGTTTCAATAAAATGTTCAATAATTAAAAAATGTGCATTACTAAATTTTTTTCGGAATTCATGAAATATTCATTTAAAAATCACCAAATCGTAGAATTCGTGCGTTTAATTTTTTGGAATATCATGAAATGTTCTCCATTTGATATATTGTACAAATTTAAAAAAACGTTTGTGGTCTTCAAAGTTTGTTCCAAATCAAAAAATGGTTATGTTTTTCAAGAACAATTTATGATTTTTTCAAAAAAAAATCAAATATCAGAAAATGTTCTAGTCCGAAATTTTGTTCGAGCCCCGCTGCCTAATTTTTTGCCGCGGTACTACTGATGGGCAGGCCCAGTCCAATTTGACGCAAGAAAGAAAAAAAAACTAGCAGAGCCCTTCACCATGCATGACTGCTGAAAAAAAAAGCCGCTCAAAAAAAAAAATCTAGCACAGATGGCCATCTGCGCTTGCCTCCGATCGATCCATGTTTAGCATTGCTCTAGCTTACCTAGCTTATGAAAGAGCATCGATAAAAGAGCGAGCAGCCACTTTCATAGATGGCTTCGTCGGAAAGAATAGTTTCACGTCCGTTTTGGAATTGGATAGCAAGAAGAGTAGGTTGGTAGCTACGGGTTTCCGTAGTCAAGCGGTCGCGTGGGGTGAAGAAAGAAGAAGAAGAGCAGGACACAGGAGAAGCAAAGACTTGACTGACAGTGACATGCCTTAATTCTGTAGACGCGTGCGTTTGACAATTCAAAATTTGAGAGAAATGGTTTGAGGATATTTTCCCCTCTCTCTCTGCTCCTTGTCTGCTACAGTACCAGTGGATCAACGAGCAGCCCTTAGTTCCGGGAGAGAAGAAGAAAAACTAGGCTCTGCATGTCCTATTCGCGCATCAAGACGGGCAAGTGCTTACATTGATTGTACAAGATAGAACTGTTACTATACTATACACGCATAGACATATAGTTAAGCGGACCAGGACAGCTTGCATAATGCATGTGCTAAACAAAACTAAGATGCATAGTGGATTGAAGTCAGCCAGATTGCGGATTGCGCGCTTAGTAAGTAAGCAGGCTTTTGTCTGCAGATAAGTAACTAGCGAAGCTGAGTTAGCCGCATTGGTGTCGTTTCCAACGGATAGCGGCGCGGTGTAAACAGTGATACATAATCTATCTCTTGTCGTTACGCCTAGTTTCCTACGGCCATACGCATTGCAAGGTATTACTAACGACGATCGAGCAGCTTGGTTATCTCTGATCCATAGAATGTACAAGAGAGATAGGCGTTCCTTTGCAAACACTACTTACAAAGTTCAACGAGTCCATCCATATCCGATGTTTTTTTTTTGGGTAAAGGACTTTTCATTGAATAGATATATATCGAGATGATACAATCATATCGAAAGAAAGCCCGGCCTCTGCATAGCTAGATGCACACAACCAAAAAGTTCAGAGTACCCTAAAAATAAAATAATTTGATACAATGCCAAGCAATAAATCGTGTCCAGCCTAAGGAGCGGTAGATCCTATCCGTAAATCACACCGCCTTCCATGGGGGTAGAAAACCTCCCTGGCCGTACGCTCCAGCCGTGTAGACGCCATCATAAAAATATCCCTGTCTTCCGGCTTCTGCAGGATAGACCAAGTACGGAGCCATCATGTACAAACATGAATAACCTGCATAGGAGATGAGACACATTTATTGTTAAAAACCACATCATTTCTGGTAAGCCACATTGCCCAGCATAAGGCCGCCGCTCCCACAAGAATATGTGCAAAAAATTGTTTATTTATACCCCGCAACCAGTTGCCGAACATATTCCGTACACTACGTGGTGGGTATAAATTCGAAGCTACTTGGACCATAGCCCAAACTGCCCGAGCGAACTTGCACTCAAAAAATAGGTGTTTGATAGACTTGTCATGTTGGCAAAAGACACATGTCTTGGAACCATGCCAGTTTCGTCGTGCCAGATTATCTCTAGTTAGGATGACTCCTTTGTTAAGAAACCAGAGGAAAATCTTCACTCTTAGGGGAATTTTTAGCTTCCACAATTTCCTGTTATCTACTGGAACATCATAATGAACCATTGCATCATACATGGATTTGACCGAAAATTTGCCATTCTGATGCAAGTTCCATCGAAAAGTGTCCGGCTCATCTGACAGTTGAATGTTCAGATAAGTTTCCTTCCTCCCATTTCAATCTGTAAAACGCAGTGGAACACCAGCCAATGCTTCACAGGGCAGCACGTGCACCGCCGGAGAGTCTTCTGTCTTCCATCTCCGATCATCACAGAAAAAAAAACAAGTAATCGTGCTCCGATGTATCGTGCAGTTAAACATGATACCTTGTATCCAACTTTTTTGTTTTAAACGAGTTGTAATCCAACTGTTGTCAGGCATGGTGCGCAAGCAGAAACAATTGCGCGCGTATTCTCTTTGCTCAGCCTAGGGTAGAGTTGCGTATGCCACTTGTTTAATTTGGATGGAAGTATCTTTGACCTGAACACAAGAGCCGTGGTTTTGTCAGGCTCGCGGCTAGTTAGCGGGCCCGAACTCGCATATCAAATCGAAAAAACGAACAAGGAAGCTTCATTCTTTAATGAGATTATATCAGATGCACCGGGAAAAGAAACACAGAGGATCGAGCGATACACTGACCAGCCCAGGATAGGAATAGGATGGAGAGCACACGAAGACCCGGGAGCGGGGAGCAACTGGAGGGGCGAAGGCAGGGCCGGGGCGGGCAGGAAAGCACCCAAAAAGATGGCGCAGGAGCACCAGACGAGGGAACCGCCAAGGGCGGGGAGAAGAGGCGCCCACGAAAAGAAAGCGGCGGGGCCGGCGATGGGGGGCCGCAAAAAGAAAAGAAAAGAAAGCGGCGCGCGGGGGAAACGGACCCGGGGGGCCGGCTCGGGAGGCCAGGTGGGCGGAAGCAGAGGCGAGGGCCGCATGGAAAACGAGCGATGAAAGCAAGAGGAATAGGAAGGAGGGGTCAGAGGAGCGGCAGACGCAGCGGGGGACGGGCAGGAACTAGAGGAGAGTAGGCGACCAGCCAGCGAGCAAACACAACGAGGCGACGACCCCCTGGTCCGGAGGAGGAGACGAAAGGAGGGTGTGTGCAGGAGGGAGGCGGGGAGGGAAGGGGGAACCAACGGGTGCCGGGGGACAGCTTAGCCAGCAGGGCAAAACGAGCACCAACGGACAGCGCAGGACGGCCCGGCCGGCCAGCGAGGGAATAGAAGGCCGCCAACGCGGCAGCATAGGCACGCCGGCGCCGACCGAGGAGCCCAGGGGGCGCCACCACCGCAGCCGGGGACCCGCGGGAGGCGACGACGCAGGTGGCCAACCAGACACACAGCGCAAGCGAGCGGGTCGCGAAGCACGACCAGGAGGACCAGACAGGGGCGAGAGAGCGGGCGTCGCCGCCCAGCCGGCGGCACCACAGCCAGACGCCGGGAGGCAGCACGCGGGGGCCCTGCGGAAGCAGGGGGGCGTCGGAGGCGCGGCGACGACCAAACCAGGGCGCGCGGCCGCCGGCAGGGACAACGGCCGGCGGCCAAGCACGACCCGGGCAGGCGCCCGCGGCGCGGCGTCACCGCGGCGGCGCGCACGGCGGCCGCAGCGGCGGAGAGGACCGCGGGAGCGCGGGCGGGACAGGGATAGCAGCACGCCGTCGCGCGAGGCGACAAGCAAAAGGACGGAGGTCGCGTAGGTCCGACGGGACGTAACGGACGGCGGGACTCAGGACCCGGTCCGGAAAAAGCGCGCGGCTCCGTAGGGCTGTGACAACAAGAAGCAGAGGAGGGCGACCGCCACCAGGATCGGCAGACGACCACCAGCGGCGCCAACGGCACCGCCGCCCGCGACCGCGCGGCGGCCTGCGCCGCCGGCGGCGCCCCCGGCACACGGGGGGTCGCCCGCAATGGGGGCCAGGGGCACCGGCGGGCGCACCGGCCCGCAGCGGCGCCGCGCGCCGGTGCGGGCGGAGACGAGCCAGGCGCAGCGGCGGAACGCAGCCGCCGAGGGGCTGGCGGTGGCGGCGCAACGCAGGGAGGACGCTGACCGGAGAGTACGCGCGCCCGGAGACGCCGGCAGGGGGACGGGACGCCGAGGAACCGGGGGCGGAGGGCCGCGGGGCGGAAATAACGGCAAGCAGCCCACGGGAGAGGACGCGGAGGAGGACGACGGAGGACGCCAAGGGCAATGCCGCCGACGAGACGCGGGGCGGAGGGGAGCAGGGCTGGTCCGGGGACAGGACCGAACGAGGAGAGCCGCACGGGAGGAGGGCGACCCAGGAAGGAGGACGGGGGAGAAACAGACGCCACAAGAGGAGCAGAGAGACACGAAGGAGGAGCAGGGGCCAAGGGGGAGGGGCAAGGAAAGGAGGGACAGCGACAGAGCGACAAGGAAGTCAGGCCGATAGCAAGCCAGGGCGAGCCAGGGAAGGAGACAGAAAAGAGAGGCGGAGGGGCGGGACAACGAGGCGGGCAAGGAGCAGCGGGGCGAAAAGGAGCCCATCAGAGACAGCAGCCGGACGGAGGGGCCGAAAGCGAGCGAGAGGCGAGGAGAGGAAGGGACAACCACCGGCAGAGGGGCAAAGGCCAAGCCAGGAGGCTAGGGGAGGGAGGAAATAGAAAAGGGCAAGGGCTAGCGCACACGGAAGAGAGGAAACGCGGACCATCGAGCGCGGCACAGCCCACAAAGGCCAAACGGGCCGGGAGCGGGTAGGGGGACGGCAAGAGGGGGACGGAGCGCGGTAGGGGGGGCGCTGCAGGAGAGCGGGGGGCCAAAGACGGGAGACGGGACCGACGCGGCGAATGGGACGTGGGGAGCGGAACGAGCCGAAAAAAAAAGGGAGAGAAGACACGAAACGAGCAGGGCGACGACGGCGGACGGAGGCCGGAGGGAGCGCGCGGAGATGGCAGCGGCAGGGAACAGACGAGAGGAGGAGCGGGGGAAAGGAGAGGGGAGGAGGGGAGCAGTGACAGCGGGGCGGGGACGGGGGCAAGGCATGGGCGGCCGGGGGCGGGGGGGCAGCCGAGGAGGCACCTGCAGTCAGCAAGCGAGCCGGGCGTCACGGGGCGGGCGGAAACAACGGGGAGCAGGGGAAACGGAGGAAACCGGCCGGGCAGCGACGGAGACGCGGCAAGAGAAAGAGGGACAGGACGAATAAGAGCGCAGGAGCAAAGGAGAACATAAAGAAGGCAAGGGGAGGGCCGGCGGGACGAGTGGGCAAGAAGGCAGGGGAGAGGAGGAGAAGAAAGGGCCAGGGAAGAGAAAGAGAGACGCAAGGGGGAAGGGGCCACGGGCAGGCGGGAGGGAGGGGGCCGCCAAGACGGGGACGCCGGGAGAAGCAACGGCAGCGGGGGCAGAGCAAGAGGCGGGGAGAAGAAGCAAGAAACGACGGAAAGCAAGGAGACAAACGGGGAAAGAGGAGGAAAGACAGGAGGAAAGCAAGCGAAGAAGCGGCAGGTGGTTAGAGGGGGGCGGGCAAAGAGGAGAAGAAAGAAAGAATAAGCGGGGGGGATGCGAAAACAGGTGAGTAGGAGGGGGTAGGCAGGGCGGCTGGGGCCGGTTGGTTTGGGACCGGGCGAGAGCGCCGGCGCGTATGGTTGTTCATGACGGCGCCGGGGTCAGGCGCAACAGCGGGGCAGCGAGGTATCCCTTGTAGCGGCGCCGGCGGCGTGCGGCAGCAAGCGGCACCAACAAGAGCGAGGCCGGGGGACGGGGTCGCAGGCAGCCGGGCCGGCAGCCCCTTCCGAGCCCCGCGGCAGCAGCACCCGCGGCGCCGCGGCCGCCCGACACCCCAACTCTGTGCGAGCGAGTGCGCGGGACCCGGAGGGCGGCGCGGCGCAGGCGGACCGCAGCCGGGCAGCGACGGGGACAGCAGCGAGGGGACGCGACCGGGGGGGGGCGTATGTGAGTAGTGTCGAGGTGGGCAGCACCGGGGCGCAACAGCCTGACAGCGCAGAGGACGGCCGCAGCGGACCAGGCGAGCAAGAGCCCCCGGCGGCCAGCAGCGGACGGGCAGCAACGGCAGCAGGGCGACGCGCCGGGCGGGGCGGGACGCGGGAGGCAAGGCGACGCGGGCGCGCAGGGCGGCCGGCGACGAGCCGGGGGAACGGGGCGCCAGGGGGGGCCGGCGGCACCGGGGACGTTTGTCGGGGCGGCGGAAGGGGGGCGGCAGGGCGGCGCGGCAGGAGGCGAGGGAGCAGCGGGGTTGGGGCACCCGGAGCGCGGGCAGAGGGCGGGTTTACGAGCGGCGTTGTATAGGTGCGGGGGGGATGTGCTCCCAATGGGACGGCGGGCGGAGGGGGCGCGGCAGGGCGCGACTGGCCGGGGGCGCGGGGCCGGGGTGCCCGGGGGGGGGCGGGGGCCCAGCGATATGCGGCCGCGGGATGAGCAGGCCCGCGGGCAGCAGCAGCAACGGGCGGGCATACAGGCGCGCCACCGGCGGCAGCGCGCAGGGTGCCGCCCAGGCGGCGGCCACAGGAAGGGCTTTGGCCGCGGGACGGCGGACGCCGGCGGAGGGGGCAGCATGTGTGTGTGTGGTGGTACGGCGGCAGCGCGGCGGCCGGCGAGACCAAACGGCCCAGCAGAGGAGAGGGGCGTCGGCGGGAGGGCCACGGGGCGGGCGGCAGGACAGCGGAGACGCGGACGGCCACGGCGGCCCAAACAACGAAGGGCGCCGCCAGCGCAGAGAGGCCGGCCGGCGGCCCGAGCGCCGGGCCCGGGGGACAGGAAGGGGTGGGCCGCGCGGCCGTGGGGCCGTTCGGACGGAGGAGCATAATCGGGGGGGGCGGTTTCTATGTGCTGTGGTCTGTATAGTTGATAGAGGGGGACCAGCCAGCACCGGGGCTCAGACGCGGAGGACGCCGCGGGGAAACGAAGAGAAAAAGCGGTGAGAGCACGAGTGGAGGATGCTGATCGCGCGGGAGGAGGGGACGGAGTTGTGTTTTTCTTTTTTATGGATCTATGTACTGTCATGGGAAGAAGAATCAATAGGTTGATGCCGCAGGAGGAAAGAAGCGCCGCGCGCGCCGCAGCGCCCGCCACCCCTCTCCCCCCCCCCCCCCCCCCCCCCCCCCCCCCCCCCCCCCCCCCCCCCCCCCCCCCCCCCCCCCCCCCCCCCCCCCCCCCCCCCCCCCCCCCCCCGCCCCCCCCCCCCCCCCCCCCCCCCCCCCCCCCCCCCCCCCCCCCCCCCCCCCCCCCCCCCCCCCCCCCCCCCACCCCCCCCCCCCCCCCCCCCCCCCCCCCCCCCCCCCCCCCCCCCCCCCCCCCCCCCCCCCCCCCGCCCCGCCTCTTCCCCGCGTGCCTTATCTTTAGTGTTTGTGGTGTGTGTGGGTTGTTGGTAGTGCAAGCCTTGCATGATCCTTTATCCTAAGAAGGTGAGTTTCTCAAAGACGGTTGAAGGGCCAACAGTGTTTGCGTGAAAGATAGATGAGCGATCCGCCCGCCATGATCCCCGCGCGTTTTGCTCACTACTCACTACCCCCCTCCCCCACCTAAGCTTCCACCAGCTCTCTGCTCCTCCCATCCTCAAGCACCCACTCACTCCCTGCTTGCTAGACACCAACCCCTGCACCACTATGTGAACAACTAGAACCCACACCTTTTTACTAACTTTCACCCTCTTTCTGTTTGCCTCATTTACGTCTGTTTTTCGTAGCATATCCACTGTAACAATGCCACTGCACTTCGTGTAAGGTCTTCTATAAATGACTTGATGCGCATCTACCGCGATCACTTCCCAACCAACGCACTCCTCCTCCACTGCCTTTTACTGCTGAGTTCCGTAGCTGCATACACCTCATCACTACCCCCGCCTGGGCCGCCCACTTCAACTAGCGAGCATAAATCTCGGATGACAACACTTTCTCAAAACAATCATAATATGATATAACAAGATGGTATCTCGCTAGCCCTTTCTGAGACCGCAAAACATAAATGCAGAGCACCTTTAAAGATCAAGGACTGACTAGACATTGTAATTCATGGTAAAAGAGATCCAGTCAAGTCATACTCAATGTAAACTAATGAAAGAATGCAAATGACAGTGGAGCTCTCCAACTGGTGCTTTTTAATAAGAGGATGATGACTCAACATAAAAGTAAATAGATAGGCCCTTCACAGAGGGAAGCAGGGATTTGTAGAGGTGCCAGAGCTCGGTTTTGAAATAGAGGTGAATAATATTTTGAGCGGCATCTTTCATTGTCAACATAACAACCAAGAGATGGCAATATCTTCCATGCTACAGACATTATAGGTGGTTCCCAAACAGAATGGTAAAGTTTATACTCCCCCTCCAACAAGCATCAATCCATTGCTTGCTCGAAACAATGAGTGCCCCAACTAACAAGAGTCCCAGGGGGAGTTTTGTTTGCAATTATTTTGATTTGATTTGCATAAAGCATGGGACTGGGCATCCCGGTGACCAGCCATTTTCTCCTGAGTGAACGGAGCGGAGTCCATGCTCTTGTGAATGACCGACGCAACGCATGGAAGATGACATCCCTAGTTGATACATCTTTCGCGAGAGACTAGCCCGTCCCCTTAACATGCAGTGGATACATTTATAGGGCGCTCCTAATGTCTGTCGTATTAATTCTAATCCACGTACCACCATCGTATGCTACTCAGAGTGCCTCTCGTGCTCATGCTAGCGGAATAACAACCACGACAGAAAGTCTATGTTAAATTCGAATCACGTGCGCGCAAGTTAGAGTTTGGCTATGATCGTGGCTACAATTCTAGCTATACAATTTTACGTCTTGTGAAGTATAAAACACTCGTATATCACTGACTTTGAATGAAGATTTATATGGAAAATGCCGTCCAAGTTACAAGTGAGTATAGAGGCGCGTACGTTGCCGTCAGGGTGAGCTCGGAGAGACTAGTGATGCATACTGGTACTGGGAATAACTTTGGGTTATGGAATAACTTTGGGGTTTATAGTGATTACTACAAGCAGTATTCCCGCTTAGTACAGGTGAAGGCTAGCAAAAGACTGGGAAGCGACCAGCTAGAGAGCGACAACAGTCATGAACATGCATTAAAATTAATCAACACCGAATGCAAGCATGAGTAGGATATAATCCACCATGAACATAAATATCGTGAAGGCTATGTTGATTTTGTTTCAACTACATGCGTGAACATGTGCCAAGTCAAGTCACTTAAATCATTCAGAGGAGGATACCACCCTATCATACCACATCACAACCATTTTAATAGCATGTTGGCGCAAGGTAAACCATTATAAGCTCCTAGCTAATCAAGCATGGCACAAGAAACTATGATCTCTAGTTGTCATTGCAAACATGTTTATTCATAATAGGCTGAATCAGGAATGATGAACTAATCATATTTACAAAAACAAGAGGTCGAGTTCATACCAGCTTTTCTCATCTCAGTCAGTCCATCATATATCGTCATAATTGCCTTTCACTTGCACGACCGAACAATGTGAATAATAATAGTGCATGCATTGGACTAAGCTGGAATCTGCAAGCATTCAATAAACAGGAGAAGACAAGGCAATATGGGCTCTTTTGTCAGATCAACAATAATGCATATAAGAGCCACTTCAACAATTTAATCATGGTCTTCTCCTATCGACCCCCAAAGAAAAGAAAAGAAATATAAAACTATTTACACGGGAAAGCTCCCAACAAGCAAAAGAAGAAACGAAATCTTTTTGGGTTTTCTTTTTAATTACTACTACAAGCATGGAAAGTAAACTAACTAAAAGCTACAACTATTTTGGTTTTCTTAAGGTTTATTAAACACACAAGAAGAAAGCATAAAAAGAAATAAACTAGCATGGATATTACAATGAAAAAGTATGAGCACCGACATCTAGCATGAGTGTGTGAACATAAATGTAATGTCGGTGAGAAATACGTACTCCCCCAAGCTTAGGCTTTTGGCCTAAGTTGGTCTAGGGCCACGATAGCTGATGCTGGCGGATCAACTAGCGCTTATCCATAAT
>NC_053027.1:427812251-427829246 GCF_003073215.2 Triticum urartu
TGAACAGGACCCCGTGGAGGGATGGATGAACAGGACCACCCGGTGGAGGGTAGGATGAACAGTAGACGGTGGAGGGTAGGATTAACAGTAGCCCATCGAGGGGTGGTTGAACAGGAGCCCGTGGAGAGGGCTGGTTGAACAGTAGCCGATGGAGTAGCGTGCGGTGGAGGCTGGATGAACAGGAGCCCATGGATGAACAGTCGCAGGTGGAGGCTGGAGGAGGTCGACGGTGGATGAACAGTAGCTCGTGGAGGCTGGAGGGGGTCGATGGTGGAGATGAACAGTATCCCGTGGAGTCCTGCTTTGCGGTACGCCACACCCCTCCCGATGAACAGGACCCCCGTTTCGACCGTAGCGCTCCAACACAAGTCTGTTTCCTCTGTTTTGCGGTACGCCACACCCCTCCCGATGAACAGGACCCCCGTTTCGACCATAGGAGGTACGTTTCCTCTGTTTTGCGGTACGCCAGACCCCTCCCGATCAATAGGACCCTGTTCCGAATGTAGGAGGTCCGTTTCCTCCGTTGTGCAGTATGCCAGGCCTCGTTTCCATCGTCTGTTCCGTCCAAGCCCTCCCGATGAACAGGACCATGCATTCCGTTCCGCCCAGCCGGTTGGCTCCCACGCGTTCCGTTGCCTCCCGATGAACATGACGCATTCCGTTGCCTCCCCATGAACACGATGCATTTCGTTGCCTCCCCATGAACACGACGCATTCTGTTGCCTCCCCATGAACACAACGACGATGTTGTTTTTCTGTTCCGACCCTGCCATGTACACGAGCCCCGGCCGTAAGTATGCGCGAGTAGGCATTCGAGACCCCGCCCGTATGTACACATATGTGGCCGTATTTTCTTTCTTGCACCCTGGCCGATGTACGTACGTGTACATGCTACGTGCGCGCCTCTACTACGACACATGCACGCCTCTACATCGACTAGTATGTACGTACACATTCGCGACCAGAATGACAACACTACGTACGCTTCCACCAGGTGGGTCCCGATTGTCAGGCACTTCCTTGCCTGCGAAGATGTAGCTGTGGGTCCCAGCAGTCAGGGGGTGAATCATTTTTTTTTGCCCGGACGCACTTCCTTGCGTGTGAAGATGTAGCTGGTGGGTCCCAGCAGACAGGGGGAAATGTTTTTTTTGCGAAATACAGTGGCCGTCCGGTGGGTCCCGGCTGTTAGGTGGAGGAATCATTATTTTTCGCATAATAAGGAGGCACTTCCTTATTGCGGCCGTGGACCATGTTGACCACGCCGCGCCAAGAGCACCAGGGCGGTGGGCGACGACGAGGCCTAGGAAGGGGACGACACAGAGGCAGGGAATACTCGGCAATTGTTTCCCACGCAGAGGGGAGTACGACTATACGAGGGTTTACTGGTTCGTCTGCCGTCGCCGGAGAATAACAGCAGTTGTGGGTGAGTAGAGGGATGGCTAGGCCAGCGATGGGAGTATGGTCGGGCGGTGAGGCCTGCGCGGCAGCACAGCCGGCCGCGAGGAGGAGGGAGCAGGCAGTCCCGCCGGCGCTTGTTTGAGCGGCTGGAGCAGGAAGAGCAGAGATTGAAGAAGCACGACGGCCGTTGGATGGACATCCAACAGTCAGTGCTTGTGCGTCAACCTTTTTTTAGGAAAGCCTCAAATCTATGGAAAACAGCATACATCCCATCTGCCATTATTTCTAATAATTTACAGCCCATTTGCTAATTCTTAAGGTTTTTTTTGGAGCCCATATTCTTTTTGTTAGCATTACAGCCCATATTGTGGCAACGGTTAAAAAATTATACGAATATTTGCATATTTCGGTGCGGTCCGAACTATTTTTAATTCCGAAATTTCGACTCACATTCAAACTGATTTTAAAAATAAATGTATATCAATATAAAATCCAACAAATTCTCCACGCATAAAAATTAATGTAATTTAAAATCTTGAAATGAAAAAAAAAGATATTTGAAACTAATTGCCGGTTTGATGTGTTTTAAAAATGTACAACTCATTTCTCATTACTGATGGGCCATTTTCTCGACCAGCGGAATGAAAGATCTCCTCGTCTTGAAAGATTTGCAGCCCAACAGGCCTGACAAAGAGACTTACTTGGCAAATCACAAAAAAACTGGGTTGTGGCCGTGGACCCAGCTGTCAGCCTCTCCACGTACAGTACTCTTCCGATTGAAGTCGTTCCTTGACCACGTTGACCACGCCGCGCGGAGAGCACCACGGCGGTGGACGACGGCAAGGCCTAGGAAGGGGACGACGCGGAAGTGGAAGCCCGCGCGGAGAGGACTACGAGGGTTCACTGGTTCGGCTACGGTATGAGGCTGCCGTCGCCGCAGGGCCTGGCCAGCGGTGGGAATAGAAGGGGGCGGTGAGGCCAGTACGGCAGCACAGCCGGCCACAGGAGGCAGGAGCATGTGGCACGACCGGCGCTGCTTTGGGCGGCTGGAGTAAGAAGACCAGAGGTTGAAGAAGCACTACGGCCGTTGGATGGACATAGTACGGTCACTGGAGCTAGAATCGTTCATATTGACTAAGTTGACAAAGCCCTTCATCCCCATCAACTTAGTAGGCCCACAAGTCAGCCTCCCAGCAAGGTGGGTCCCAGCTAGCCGGGGGAGTATTCATTTTTTTGTGCGTAATAAGGAGGCACTCCCGGTGGGTCTGAGCTGACAGCGGGGGGGGGGACGTTTTTTTTGTGAAATACGGTGGCCTGTCCGGTGGGTCCCAGCTGTCAGGGGGAAACAATTTTTTTCACAAAATACTGGTGGCCTGTCCCGTAGGTCCCCGCTGTCAGGTGGAGGAATAATTATTTTGCACGTAATAAGGAGGCACTTCCTTGCTGCGGTCGTGGACCCAGCTGTCAGCCTATCCACGTACAGTCCATGTCCGATGGAAGCCATTCCTTGGCCACATTGACCACGCCACGCCGAGAGCACCAGGGCGGTGGACGACGGCGAGGCCTTGGAAGGGGACAACGTGGAGCCGGGGAAGACACGGCAGTGGATGCCCACGCGTAGAGGAGTATGAGGGTTCACTGGTTCGCTGCAGTGTGAGGCTGTCGTCGCCGCAGAATAACAGGTGGTGTGGGTGAGTAGAGGGATGGCCTGGCCAGCGGTGGGAGTAGTAGGGGGCGGTGAGGCCTCCGCCGCATCGCAGCCGGCCACGGGAGGCAGGAGCACGAGGCACGACCGGTGCTGGTTTGGGCAGCTGGAGCAAGAAGACCAGAGGTTGAAGAAGTACTACGGCCGTTGGATGGACATCATACAGTCATTGGAGCTAGAATCGTGCATATTGACTAAGTTGACAAAGCCTTCCGTCCCCTTCAACTTAGTAGGCCCACAAGTCATCCTGCCACTAAGGTGGGTCCCAGCTAGCAGAGGGGCATTCATATTTTTGTGCGTAATAAGGAGGCACTTCCGGTGGGTCCGAGATGACAGCAGGGGGGATGTTTTTTTCACGAAATACGGTGGCCCGTCGGGTGGGTCCAAGCAGTCAGGGGCAAACATTTTTTCGCGATATACTGGTGGGCGTCCGGTGGGTCCCTGCTGTGAGGTGGAGAAATAATTATTTTCCGCGTAATAAGGAGGCACTTCCTTTCGGCTGCCATGGACCCAACCGTCAGCCTCTCCACGTACAGTATTCTTCCGATGGAATTCGGTCGTTGACCACATTGACCACGCTGCGCCGACAGCACCACGGCAGTGGACGACGGCGAGGCCTAGGAAGGGGACGACGCGGAGCCGGGAAGACGCGGCAGTGGATGCCCACGCGGAGAGGAGTACGAGGGTTCACTGGTTCAGCTGCGCTGCCGTCGCCGCAGAATAACAGGGGGTTTGGGTGAGTGGAGTGGAGGGATGGCCTAGCCAGCGGTGGGAGTAGTATGGGGGCGGTGAGGCCTCCGCGGTAGCACAGCCGGCCACGGGAGGCAGGAGCAGGTGGCACGACAGGCGCTGCTTTGGGCGGCTGGAGCAAGAAGACCAGAGGTTGAAGAAGCACTACGGCAGTTGGATGGACATCGTACGGTTAGTCGAGCTAGAATCGTGCATATTGACTGAGGGAGTCCTGGATTAGGGGGTCTCCGGACAGCCGGACTATCTCCATTGGCCGGACTGTTAGACTATGAAGATACAAGATTGAAGACGTCGTCTCGTGTCCGGATGGGACACTACTTGGCGTGGAAGGCAAGCTAGGCAATACGTATATGGATATCTCCTCCTTTGTAACCAACCTTGTGTAACCCTAACCCTCTCTGGTGTCTATATAAACCAAAGGGTTTTAGTCCGTAGGACAAGAACAATCATACCATAGGCTAGCTTCTAGGGTTTAGCCTCTCTGACCTCGTGGTAGATCTACTCTTGTACTACCCATATCATCCATATTAATCAAGCAGGACGTAGGGTTTTACCTCCATCAAGAGGGTCCGAACCTGAGTAAAACTTCGTGTCCCCTGCCTCCTATTACCATCCGGCCTAGACGCACAGTTCGGGACCGCCTACCCGAGACACCGACATTGGTGCTTTCATTGAGAGTTAGGCTTGATGGCTCCTATTATCATCGGTAGCGATGCGGTCCAGGGTGAGACATTTCTCCCCGGACAGATCTTCGTATTCGGCGGCTTTGCACTACGGGCTAATTCGCCTGGCCATCTGGAGCAGATTGAAAGCTACGCCCCTGGCCATCAGGTCAGATTTGGAAGTTTGAACTATACGGCCGACATCCGCGGAGACTTGATCTTCGACGGATTCAAGCCACAGCCGGGCGCGCCGCACTGTCGCGATGGGTATGACCTAGCTCTGCCGCCGAACAGTACCCCAGAGGACGTGCCCGCATCAGCTCCGACCCTTAGCTCGGTGCCAACTGCGCCAATCGAGGACGGGTTGTTAGACACCACCTCAGGGGCTGCAGTCTCAACGGCGATCGAGCCAAACACTAGCATAATCCTCTGCGTAGCCCGTGACTCCAAGGTGCCGGACTCTCTTTCTCACTCCGAACCGCCCGCGGCCCTGCCAATCGAATCCGATTGGGCGCCGATCATGGAATTCACCGCCGCGGATATCTTTCAGCACTCGCCCTTCAGCGACATTCTGAATTCACTAAGATCTCTCTCTTTGTCAGGAGAGCCCTGGCCGGATTATGGCCAACATGATTGGGATGCGGACGACGAAGAAATTCGACGCCCACCCACCACCCACTTCGTAGCCACTGTCGATGATTTAACCGACATGCTCGACTTTGACTCCGAAGACATCGACGGTATGGACGACGATGTAGGAGACGAACATGAACCAGCACCTATAGGGCACTGGAAAGCCACCTCGTCATATGAGATATACATGGTGGATCACACCCAAAGGAAGCGACGACGAGGAACACAGGGATGCAATGAGGGATCGTTCACTCGAAAAGCAATCAAAGCGGCAACGTAAGCGCCGCTCCAAGCCCCGCCTCAACAAAGACAGCAACCATACAGACCCAGCCATAGAGCATGACGAGCCGGTGGACGACGAACATGCCTTCGAGCAAACGTCCAAACAGGGCAACTTGGATAAACAAACCGAACACCCCGTCCCCGGTGAAAACAATAGTCCGGACGACCTTACGCCGGATAGGCTCATGGAGCAGAAGAACTTCCACAAAAGGCTCGTCGCCACTGCGCGTAGCCTGAAAAAGCAGAAGCGGAAGCTCAAAACTGCGGAAGATGCACTCAGAATCAGATGGAGCAAAGTACGCAACACCGCAGACAAATATGGCGGCAGTCGCCACACAAAAAGCAATCCAAAGCAAAAGCTACTGCCTGAATTTGATGAGGAGGCCTTAGAGCCCCCGCAGTCAAAAAATAGGAAAGCCACCAGGTCAGATAGACGACCGCATGGCCAGCATGGAGCGGCAAGCGGTGCCGCACACAAGCCGGCACTCGATCCACCAAAGGATCTGCATCAAAAAGATGGCCCAGCCAGATCTATCTACGGGCCAAGAAAGCAAGCTCTAGTAAGCAATGCAACACAACAAATATCCGAACATCACGGCACACCCAAATACAGGGGTGCCGCACACCCCCTATGCTTCACTGATGAGGTGCTGGACCATGAATTTCCAGCGGGATTCAAGCCCGTAAACATAGAGGCGTACGACGGAACAACAGACCCTGGGGTCTGGATCGAGGATTATATCCTCCACATACACATGGCCATAGGAGATGACCTCCATCGCCATAAAATACTTACCCCTCAAGCTTAAAGGGCCAGCCCGGCATTGGCTCAAAAGCCTTCCCGAAAACACCATTGGAAGTTGGGAAGAGCTTGAGGATGCTTTCCGGGCAAATTTTCAAGGGACCTATGTCCGCCCTCCGGATGCAGACGATCTCAGTCACATAACTCAACAGCCCGGAGAGTCAGCCCGGAAATTCTGGAACAAATTTCTTACTAAAAAGAATCAGATAGTCAACTGTCCAGACGCCGAAGCCCTAGCAGCTTTTAAGCATAACGTTCGAGAAGAATGGCTCGCCAGACACCTCGGCCAAGAAAAGCCAAGAACAATGGCCGCATTAACAAGCCTCATGACCCGCTTTTGCGCAGGAGAGGACAGCTGGTTGGCAAGATGTAGCACAGAAGTTAGGGATGGAAACGGAAAACCCCGACGCAGCAAGGACCAGCGCCGGAATAAGGGAAACAGCCCAGAGCTCAGAGAAAGCCGCCCCTCAAGGATAACAGGGACAACCTATCCAACTTAAACAAAATCTTGGACAAGATATGTCAAATACACAGTACTCCTGAGAAGCCTGCGAAACATACCCACAGAGATTGTTGGGTTTTCAAGCAATCCGGCAAACTCAACGCCGAACACAAGGGGCTCGACACACCAAGTGAGGACGATGACGAACCCCACAAGCAGAGCACCAGGAGACAAAAGGATTTCCCACAAGAAGTCAAAACAGTAAACTTACTTCACGTGACAAACAGAATGGCGCCAACAGAGATACGCGCCATACGGCCTATCCCAAAGGAGTCTCGCTAATGGTTGTTAAAACCGATCACCTTCGACCATCAGGATTATTCTAGAAGTATCCGGAACGCAGGCTGGACTGCCTTGGTATTAGATCCAATAATTGGCGGACTCCACTTTACAAATGTCCTGATGGACGGCGACAGCGGTCTAAACCTGTTATACCAGGACACAATCCGCAACATGGGGATAGACCCAACAAAAATTCGCCATAGCAAAACCTCCTTTCAAGGGTACCGCCAGGCCCGGATGCCCATTGCATGGGTTCTCTCCGGCTAGAAGTTATGTGCGGCTCCCCCGATAACTTCCGTCACGAACAGCTAACCTTCCACATTGCCCCATTTGCAAGTAGCTATCAAGCACTGCTGGGACGCGAAGCTTTCGCCCTCTTTAACGCAATACCGCATTATGCATCTCTTACGCTTAAGATGCCCGGTCCACGAGGCATCATCTCATTAAAGGGAAAAATTGAGTGTTCCTCACGCGCGGAAGACAGTGCGGCTGCCTTGACAGCCCCACAATAAAGCGGCTTCACCAGCCAAAGCACCTAAACAGGTCGTTAAGACCACGGACACGGCTAGACGAGTCCGGCATAAACATACAATTGATAAAGGCTTAATAGCCGTACACCCCTGTACTAGGGGCTCCGCGCATATAAAACAAGAAACAATAAAGCTCAATTTTACCCATTTCGATTTATACTTTGTTTATTTAGTATAACTTATGTTCGGCATGATCTTTCTTCAACTAAGTTCCTCTCTTTTACAGATGAACACCGTGCTACGCCCGTCCAGGATATGGCACAACGGAGACATAGGCGCAGACGTGCAGCAGGGACCCGTTCCAAGGATTCTTTTCAGATTAAGACCCTGCGTAAACCTTTCTTACTGTCTCTTGTTGATACACATCCCCTGGTTTCTTGGTATAACCAAGGAGGAGGCTGGCGTTTTGGCATGTGGCCACGTCAGAGTTTTTGCGCATACCTGGACACTAGGGGCTTATTACTAAGGGCGCTATCCCGCCCTCCCTCATAAAGACCGAATACCTTAGGGAGTGTTCGGTGTCGTGAGTTTGGCCTTATATGCATCAGCTCTGAATCATGTCTTTGGTCAAATGTTGTGTTTGCCCGGCTCCTGTGTTTTGCTGTCTTACGTTCCGCTCTATCTGCTAAGGCGGGACCAGGAGAACTACTGCGATTGTGCCCCGGTTCGGCCAGGCGAGCACCTCAGTAGAGAAAGCCGAAAACTGACTGTCATGATATAGCGTGAGACTGGGTAACCACTCGATGACTTACCGGAATCTTTAGGATTCCTCCGCATTAACGAAGGGCCGTTTCCCGGCCAGGCACATACGCGCCCCGAGTTCGGGCGAGCGCAGGCGCCACCAGGGGCTATATAAGTAGCCTCACTGTCAAACTCCTATGGCTAAGTGAAAGTAATAAAGCATCACAGTCCGATTGCCTAGTTCGCTGCGCTATCACCTCCTTTGTAGGACAAAGACGTTGGATCAAGTGTGAAAATGCGCCTTCTACGAACACCCCCGCATTATGTGCGTGGGGGCTGAAGCCGACGACTGCCACCTTTCAGATTATATATACATATATGTTAAACGGCCGCACAGGAGGGATTATAATACTTGCAGGCACAAGTATAAAAAGCTTCTACAATTTATCAAAATGTTGTTTTACAATAATATATGCTATTCGAATATAGTATCCTTCGAGCACTGCGTCTCTATTAAACGAGCGCCTTGCAGAACTTCCTGAAAATAGTGCTCGGCAGGTACTCGGCTTCCATCCAAGTCTGGGGATGCAACAGCGGTGGCCTCCATTTCCGCCCAGTATGTCTTGACACGGGCAAGAGCCATCCGCGCACCCTCTATGCACGCTGACCTCTTCATCGCATTGATATGCGGCGCCGCACCAAGGAAATGCTGCACCAAGTTGAAATAACTTTTCGGCTCTGTCCTCTCTGGCCACAGATGACTCATGACATACTTCATGGCGAGTTCGGACAACCTATTTAGCTCGGCCCATTCGGCCAAACGATCGGCTAATGACAGTGGACGCTCCGGATTGTGGAACTGCGACCAAAAGAGCTTTTCCACTTCGCGATCTTCTTGATCTCGGAAGTGTTCGGCCGCATCTGCGGCACTCGCTGCCAAATCTAGATAGGTATCCGCCGTACTCCACATCCGGTTTAACGGAGCATGTTTAGGATCACAGAACTTCCTCCGCAGCATAAAGGGCTTTCCAGCCGCGATCTCTCCGGCCTGATGCAGCTCCTCCTTCATAGCTCTCATCGCAGAGCGAGCATCCTTGGCATCGGCAACGGCCTTCTCCAGGTCCGTCTGTTCCGCCTGATCTTCTTTTTCAAGAAGCTTGCAACGGTCAGCAGCGCTCTTCAGCTTCACAGCCATCTCGGCCATTTCCTTCTTGCTTCGGTAGTGAGCAGCCTGTTCGGCTTTCAGCTCTTCAATTGCCTTTCCGGCAGCCGCATCACTTTTCCTGGCTTGCTCCTTGGCTCGGGAAAGTTCCTCCCGAAGATTCTCCATGGCAGCAGCACCATCTGCATCAAGCGAACACATTGTAAGATACTGGCATAAAGATCCTCTTACCAGGTGCCGTCAGAGTAATTACATACCTTGTGCCTCGTCGAGCCGCTTGTTGACAAGCCCGATGTCGGCATCTGCCACGTCAAGTTGCCGCTTTAGCTCGGCAAATTCATCAGTCCGGCTGGCCACCCGACACTTCGCCACCTACGTATGAAGGCGGCATATTAGACCTGGGATTATGATCCTCTGCGCACCGTCACTTTTGACAACGCACAGAGTCTCAGGGGCTACTATCTACACAGGGCGCATCTTATTTATGCGCAACTATCCAAAAAGGGTACATTATTTCACGTACCTCAAAACCTGTTAGTAAACTCCTGACGGCCTCGTGCAATCCGCTCTCCGCGGATGAAATCCTCTCAATCACCGTACCCATTAATGCACGGTGCTCCTCTGAGATAGATGCTCGCCCTTGCAAACCCTTCAGCTCCTCCGACCGCGCACCAGACAGTGCCGGACTCGTCCGATGGCCTTTTTCGAAGGCCATATGCGGAGGGCTTTGGGGGGGCCATATGACTACCTTCCAGCCCTGCCGAATTCGGAGAAACCCTCCGCGACGATACCTCAGGATCGCCCGCCTCGCAAGGCAGTACGGCAGGGGGAGGCGTTCCGCTCTCCATCATCTCCGGAAGAAGATCCTCCGAAGACGAGCTCTGCTGAGAAGGGCTAAGGTCCGAGCTACAAGGTAAGTTTTCGATTACTTTTCTCAGATATAAAGCAAGGATTTCTCTCATTTCCTAAAAAGAAAACTCCTCTCTACTTACGGCTCGATGGAGGGCTGATCCCCTTGAGGGCATAATTCGGCCGAAGTATCCCCCAGCACAGGACCCTCCGGCGAAGATTTCTTCCCCCGCTTTGAGGCCATGGTCTCCGGGTCGTCAGAGGCGGTCCTCTTTCTCCCCTGAGGAGAGGAATTTTCGATTCCTCCCTTCCGTACAACCTTCTTCGAGGAGGTTGTAGCTTCCTTGTCCCCTCCCTCGCTTTCCTCCGAAGGCACAACCTCCAACATCCTGACTAGCACGGGATCCGGCATGGTCTCGGGGAGGGGGGCCGGACACCTGATTAGCTTTGCTTTCGCTATCCACTCTTATTTAAAGGACAGCTCTTTTAGGGGCAATTTTATGATAAGTATACGGATAGCGAGTCCGGGCACAAGGCTACTTACTTGAGTATTCGGGCGATGGCAGCTCAGGCATGCGTCCTTGGTCAAGTCCGGACACATTGCTTGTGATCCAAAGAACAATTTGTACATCTCCACGGGCGTTGCGCCCATGAAATGCTGGAGAGCTCGTGGTCCCTCCGGATTGACCTCCCACAGGCGAAGGGGGCGATGTTTGCCGGGCAAGGCTCGGCGAATCAACATGACCTGCGTCACCACGACCAGGCTAATGTCTCTTTCTAAGAGATCTCGAATGCGGCCCTGCAACAAGGGCACGTGCTTGGATGGCCCCTAGTCCAATCCTTTATTGACCCATGACACTAGCTGTGGTGGGGGACCCGAGCGAAAGGCAGGTGGTGCCACCCACTTGGTGCTCCTGGGAGCGGTGATATAAAACCACTCTCGTTGCCATAAGATGGACTCCTCTTGAAAAGAGCCCTCGGGCCATGGAGCACCAGCATTCTTGCTTATAAAAGCACCTCCGCACTCCGCGTGCCGTCCCTCGATCATCTTCGGCTCTACTTTGAAGGTCTTGAGCCATAGCCCGAAGTGAGGAGTAATACGGAGGAAGGCTTCACACACGACGATGAATGAGGAAATATGGAGGACGGACTACGGGATTAAGTCGTGAAATTCCAGCCCATAATAAAACATGAGCCCCCTCACGAAGGGATCCGTCAGGAAGCCTAGCCCCCGAAGGAAGTGAGACATGAACACCACACTCTCACCAGGCTTGGGAGTGGGAATGACCTGCCCTTGAGCAGGCAGCCTATGCCAGATTTCGCCGGTCAAGAACCTGCCTCTCTCAACTTCAGCACGTCCTCCTCCGTGACGGAGGATGGCATCCATCGGCCTCGAAGGTCAGAACCGGACATTGTCGAAAGTCCGAAGCGCCTGAAATCTGGAGCCTTGGGTGTTGGAACTCGAGGCGAAGGGCGAACTCATTTGAGATTGAAAGAAAGGAGTAAGGCCTTGGTCTCTTTATAAGAGGTTGAATACCAAGGGCCCTCCCCGTGACCGTTTGGGACTCGCCTTTGATCGAGAAAACATACCAATGGGTACGGTTGGGTTACCCATGCCCGTATTGATGAGAATCCCAGAATAAGGGGACACGATCTTTGCTTTGACAAGACGTGCCAAGGAAACCGCCTCGCTAAACGCACTGAGGTGGGACAGTAAAACGATTCAAAAAAGACTTGGCCGTGGTGTGATGTCACGCTACGGAATACGTCAGCAGATTAGATTTGTGTAAATATTATTCTCTCTATGGCAATATGTGGAAACTTATTTTGCAGAGCCGGACACTACCTTTGTGTTCAAAATCTTCTATGAAGTACTTGGAGGAGGAACCCGCCTTGCAATGCCGAAGACAATCTACGTGCCAGACTCGTCGTCATTGAAGCCTGGTTCAGGGGCTACTGAGGGAGTCCTGGATTAGGGGGTGTCCGGATAGCCGGACTATACCTTCGGCCGGACTCCTGGACTTTGAAGATACAAGATTGAAGACTTTGTCCCGTGTCCAGAAGGGACTTTCCTTGGCGTGGAAGGCAAGCTTGGCGATACGGATATGTAGATCTCCTACCATTGTAACCGACTCTGTGTAACCCTAGCCCTCTCCGGTGTCTATATAAACCGGAGGGTTTTAGTCCGTAGGACGAACAACAATCATACCATAGGCTAGCTTCTAGGTTTAGCCTCCTTGATCTCGTGGTAGATCTACTCTTGTACTACCCATATCATCAATATTAATCAAGCAGGACGTAGGGTTTTACCTCCATCAAGAGGGCCCGAACCTGGGTAAAACATCGTGTCCCCTGCCTCCTGTTACCATCCGCCTAGACGCACAGTTCGGGACCCCCTACCCGAGATCCGCCGGTTTTGACACCGACAAGTGGTTCTTGATCCTATCTTGCAAGTCTATAGTCGCCTAATATGTGTTATGATCCGGCAACCCCGAAGTGACAATAATCAGGACCACTCCCGGTGATGACCGTAGTTTGAGGAGTTCATGTATTCACTATGTGTTAATGCTTTGGTCTGGTACTCTATTAAAAGGAGGCCTTAATACCCTTTAGTTTCCGCTAGGACCCCGCTGCCACGGGAGGGTAGGACAAAAGATGTCATGCAAGTTCTTTTCCGTAAGCACGTATGACTATATTCGGAATACATGCCTACATTACATTGATGAATTGGAGCTAGTTCTGTGTCACCCTAGGTTATGACTGTTACATGATGAACCGCATCCGGCATAATTCTCTATCACCGCTCCATTGCCTACGAGCTTTCCATATATTGTTCTTCGCTTATTTACTTTTCCGTTGCTATTGTTACAATCACTACAAAATACCAAAAACATTACTTTTGTTATCATTACCTTTTGCTACCGTCACCACTACTATTATATTACTTTGCTACTAAATACTTTCCTGTAGATATTAAGTTTCCAGGTGGTTGAATTGACAACTCAGCTGCTAATACTTGAGAATATTCTTTGGCTCCCCTTGTGTCGAATCAATAAATTTGGGTTGAATACTCTACCCTCGAAAACTGTTGCGATCCCCTATACTTGTGGGTTATCAAGACTATTTTCTGGCACCGTTGCTGGGGAACATAGCTCTATTCTTTGAGTCACTTGGGATTTATATCTGCTTATCATTATGAAGAACTTGAGAGATCCAAAAATGAAGATTTATCCCTCAACTACGAGGGGAGGTAAGGAACTGCCATCTAGCTCTGCACTTGATTCACCTTCTGTTTTGAGTAAGCTTGCGGCACCTAAACCTGCTTCTTCTATTGATTCTGATATGTCGGATGTTATTGATGATGCCACTTCTGCTATGCATGATACTTATGATGAAACTACTTTTTTGCTTGATACTGCTATGCCACTTGGTGAATTTCTTGATGAACAACTTGCTAGGGGTAGAGAGAATGAAATTTTTGAAACTGATAATATTGATGAAAATGAGGATGAATACTCCTCCCCTAATAAATATGAATCGCCTGTTGTGCCTGAGGGTTATGTTCTGGATGAAGAAAATGCTAGAGCTATTCTTGCTTGTAATGATAGAAGTGATCTTATGAAGTTATTAGCTAAGTGGAAGCAGCAATCTCTTAATGCTCGAATGAAACCTGCCCTGCTTTTGCTACTTCACCTATCTGTGTTACTGATAAGGATTATGAATTCTCTGTTGATCCTGATATAATTACTTTGGTTGAATCTGATCCTTTTATGGCTATGAATCTGAAACTGTTGTGGCACATCTTACTAAATTAAATGATATAGCTACCCTGTTCACTAATGATGAGAGAACTCGCTACTTTTATATCATTAAAATATTTCCATTCTCATTAAAGGGTGATGCTAAGATATGGTTTAATTCTCTAGATCCGGGTTGTGTGCGTAGTCCCCAAGATATGATTTATTACTTCTCTGCTAAATATTTCCCTGCTCATAAGAAACAAGCTGCCTTAAGGGATATATATAATTTTATGAAAATTAAAGAAGAGAGTCTCCCACAAGCTTGGGGGAGGCTTCTCCAATTACTTAATGCCTTGCCTGATCATCCAATTAACAAAAATGAAATACTTGATATTATTTATAATGGACTAACCGATGCTTCCAGAGATTACCTGGATAGTTGTGTTGGTTCTGTTTTCAGGGAAAGAACACCGAATGAAGCTGAAATTCTATTGAACAATATGTTTACAAATGAAAATAATTGGACACTTCCTGAGCCTATTCCTAAACCAACTCCGAAGAAAAGTGGTGTTCTATTTCTCAGTCCTGAATATATGCAAGAGGAAAAGAAATATATGAAAGAAAAGGGTATTAAAGCTAAAGATGTTAAGAATTTACCTCCTATTGAAGAAATACATGGTCTTAATTTACCGCCTGTCGAAGAAATGCATAATTTTAATTCATCTCCTATTGAAGAAATACATGGTCTTGATAACCCAACACAGGTAGTAAAGGTAAATTCTCTCTATAGATATGATAAAGCTGAAATCCCATTTACTAAGTTTGCTAGCCCATGCTTAGATGAGTTTGATAATTTTATGGTTAAGCAAGAAGACTTCAATGCTTATTTTGGTAGAGAATTAAAATGCAGTGCTGATATGCATGAACACTTGGGTGATTATATGGCTAATGTCAAAGGTGAACTTAAACTTATTAGTAAACATGCTTCTATGCTTACCACTCAAGTAGAACAAGTACTTAAAGCTCAAAATTATTTGCTCAATGAATTGAATAGTAAGAATAATGATTTTGCTGTTAGAGTGGCTACTAGAACTGGTAAAATGACTCAGGAACCTTTGTATCCCGAAGGCCACCCTAAGAGAATTGAGCAAGATTCTCAGAGAAATAATATAGATGCACCTAGTCCTTCTAAAAGGAAGAAAAAGAAAAATGATAGGACTTTGCATGCTTCTAGTGAACCTATAACTAAAACAACTGAGAATCCAAATGATATTTCTATTTCTGATGCTGAAAAACAATCTGGTAATGAACCTGAAACTAGTGATAATGATAATGATAATGTTCATGTTGATGCTCAACCTAGCAATGATAATGATATATAAATTGAACTTGCTGTTGATCTTGATAGCCCACAATCAAAGAATCAATGTTATGATAAGAGAGACTTTGTTGCTAGGAAACATGGTAAAGAAAGAGAACCATGGGTTCAGAAACCCATGCCTTTGCCCCCCAAACCATCCAAGAAAAAGGATGATGAGGATTTTGAGCGCTTTGCTGAAATGATTAGACCTATCTTTTTGCGTATGCGATTGACTGATATGCTCAAAATGAATCCTTATGCTAAGTATATGAAAGATATTTTTATTAATAAAAGAAAGATACCGGAAGCTGAAATTCCACTATGCTTGCTCATTATACATTTAAGGGTGGAATACCAAAGAAACTTGGAGATCCAGGAGTACCCACTATACCATGATCCATTAAAACAAACTATGTTAAAACTTCTTTATGTGATCTTGGAGCCGGTGTTAGTGTTATGCCTCTCTCTTTATATCATAGACTTGATTTGAATAAGTTAACACCTACTAAAATATGTTTGCAAACGGCTGATAAATCAACTGCTATACCTGTCGGTATTTGTGAGGATGTGCCTGTTGTGGTTGCATACGTTACTATTTTAACGGACTTTGTTATTCTTGATATTCCCAAGGATGATAGTATGTCTATTATTCTTGGAAGACCCTTTTTGAATACTACAGGGGCTGTTAATGATTGCAACAAAGGAAATGTCACTTTTCATATTAATGGTAATAGCATACAATACACTTTCCGTGGAAACAACCTCAAGTCCACAGTATTAATTCTATTGGAAAAATTCCATCAATTATTTTTGGAGGTTTTGAATTTCCTCTTCCTACTGTCAAGAAGAAATATGATATTCTTATTGTTGGGGATGTGCATATCCCCGTTGAGGTAACCTAGTGTTATTCAAAAATTCTCCGGTTCCATGCTATTCAGAATGAGTTTGTTAACAACACTTGATCAACCTTGTTAATGGATTCCTTTTGATGATCATGAGATGGATGAATTTAGAAAGCACAACTCTCTACACCCTCCTTTTTCTTTCTGTTATTTATATTAAATAAAGAAAAAATAGTAATTTTCTGTCTGTTATCTGAATTATCCATGCAATATAAAAATACCCCGAAAATAGAAGTTCTCCAAATGCCCTAAAATTTAGATATGATTTTTTCTGGAATATTGGAGAATATTTGGCACTGAGAACACATCAGGGGGGCATCCACCTGGCCAGGAGGGTGGAGGGCGCGCCCCTTGCTTCGTGGGCCCACGGTGGCCCTCCTCCACTTATTCCTGCACCCACACACTCCTTCCTACCACAAACACCATTATCTAGCTCAAACCTGAGTCCAACCTCATTTTGCTGCCATTTTCGATCTCCTTGCTCAAAGCACCTCTCACAAAACTGGTTGGGGCGATTGTCCCTTGGTATGTGACTCCTCCATTGGTCCAATTAGTTTTTGTTCTAGTGCTTTATTCATTGCATATTTTTGCTGCCTAGGTGACCCTGTTCTTGAGCTTGCATGTCAAATTTATGTGGTTCCAAGTAGTTTTGATGCATGATATAGGCTCTAGGCACTTGTAGGAGTAGTTGCTATCAATTTTGTTGAGTTTGGTTCACTTTTATTTGAAGTTACTAAAAATTTCAAAAAAAATTC
>NC_053027.1:427830246-427869236 GCF_003073215.2 Triticum urartu
CCAGTTAGTGAGGAAGCTAATGATGATGATCATGAAACTTCAGAACAAGATACTACTGAACCTCGTAGATCAACCAGAGTAAGATCCGCGCCAGAGTGGTACGGTAATCCTTTTCTGGAAGTCATGCTACTAGATCATGATGAACCTACGAACTATGAGGAAGCGATGATGAGCCCAGATTCCGCGAAATGGTTTGAGGCCATGAAATCTGAGATATGATCCATGTATGAGAACAAAGTATGGACTTTGATGGATTTGCCCGATGATCGGCAAGCCATAGAAAATAAATGGATCTTCAAGAGGAAGACGGACGCTGATAGTAGTGTTACTATCTACAAAGCTAGAATTGTCGCAAAAGGTTTTCGACAAGTTCAAGGTGTTGACTACGATGAGATTTTCTCACTCGTATCTATGCTTAAGTCTGTCCGAATCATGTTAGCAATTGCCGCATTTTATGAAATCTGGCAAATGGATAAACAAAACTGCATTCCTTAATGGATTTACTAAAGAAGAGTTGTATACGATGCAACTAGAAGGTTTTGTCGATCCTAAAGGTGTTAACTAAATATGCAAGCTCCAGCGATCCATCTATGGACTGGTGCAAGCATCTCGGAGTTGGAATATACACTTTGATAAGTTGATCAAAGCATATAGTTTTATACAGACTTACGGTGAAGCCTGTATTTACAAGAAAGTGAGTGGGAGCACTACAACATTTCTGATAAGTATATGTGAACAACATATAGTTGATCGAAAATAATGTATAATTTTCTGGAAAGCATAAAGGAATATTTGAAAGGAGTTTTTCAAAGAAAGACCTCGGTGAAGCTGCTTACATATTGAGCATCAAGATCTATAGAGATAGATCAAGACGCTTGATAAGTTTTTCAATGAGTACATACCTTGACAAGATTTTGAAGTAGTTCAAAATGGAACAGTCAAAGAAAGAGTTCTTGCCTGTGTTAAAGTGGTGAAATTGAGTAAGACTCAAAGCCCGACCACGGCAGAAGATAGAAAGAGAATGAAAGTCATTCCCTATGCCTCAGCCATAGGTTCTATAAAGTATGCCATGCTGTGTACCAGATCTATTGTATACCCTACACTGTGTTAAGCAAGGGAGTACAATAGTGATCTAAGAGTAGATCACTGGACAGCGGTCAAAATTATCCTTAGTGGAATAAGGATATGTTTCTCGATTATGGAAGTGAAAAAAAGGTTCGTCGTAAAGGGTTACGCCGATGCAAGTTTTGACACTAATCTAGATGACTCTAAGTCTCGGTCTAGATACATATTGAAAGTGGGAGCAATTAGCTAGAGTAGCTCCATGCAGAGCATTGTTGACATAGAAATTTGCAAAATACATGCGGATCTGAATGTGGCAGACCCGTTGACTAAGATTCTCTCACAAGCAAAACATGATCACACTTAGTACTCTTTGGTGTTAATCACATAGCGATGTGAACTAGATTACTGAATCTAGTAAACCCTTTGGGTGTTGGTCCCATGCGATGTGAACTATGGATGTTAATCACATGATGATGTGAACTATCGATGTTAATCACATGGTGATGTGATCTAGATTATTGACTCTAGTGCAAGTGGGAGACTGAAGGAAATATGCCCTAGAGGCAATAATAAAGTTATTATTTATTTCCTTATTTCATGATAAATGTTTATTATTCATGCTAGAATTGTATTAACCGGAAACATAATACATGTGTGAATACATAGACAACAGAGTGTCACTAGTATGCCTCTACTTGACTAGCTCGTTAATCAAAGATGGTTATGTTTCCTAACCATGAACAAGAGTTGTTATTTGATTAACGAGGTCACATCATTAGTTGAATGATCTGATTGACATGACCCATTCCATTAGCTTAGCACCCGATCGTTTAGTATGTTGCTATTGCTTTCTTCATGACTTATACATGTTCCTATGACTATGAGATTATGCAACTCCCGTTTGCCGGAGGAACACTTTGTGTGCTACCAAACGTCACAACGTAAATGGGTGATTATAAAGGTGCTCTATAGGTGTCTCCAAAGGTACATGTTGGGTTGGCATATTTCGAGATTAGGATTTGTCACTCCGATTGTCGGAGAGGTATCTCTGGGCCCTCTCGGTAATACACATCACATAAGCCTTGCAAGCATTGCAACTAATGAGTTAGTTGCGAGATGATGTATTATGGAACGAGTAAAGAGACTTGCCGGTAACGAGATTGAACTAGGTATGGGATACCGACGATCGAATCTCGGGCAAGTAACATACCGATGACAAAGGGAACAACGTATGTTGTTATGCGGTCTGACCGATAAAGATCTTCGTAGAATATGTAGGAGCCAATATGGCATCCAGGTCCCGCTATTGGTTATTGACCGGAGACGTGTCTCGGTCATGTCTACATTGTTCTCGAACCATAGGGTCCGCACGCTTAAGGTTTCGATGACAGTTATATTATGAGTTTATGAGTTTTGATGTACCGAAGGAGTTCGGAGTCCCGGATGAGATCGGGGACATGACGAGGAGTCTCGAAATGGTCGAGACGTAAAGATCGATATATTGGACGACTATATTCGGACTTCGGAAAGGTTCCGAGTGATTCGGGTATTTTTCGGAGTACCGGAGAGTTACGGGAATTCGCTGGGAGAAGTATTGGGCCTTGATGGGCTTTAGTGGGAAGAGGAAAAAGGCTGCTGCGCCCCCCTCCCCTCTATTCTGAATTGGACTAGGGAAAAGGGGGCCGGCCACCTTTCCTACTCCTCCACTTCCTTCTCCCTTCCTCCCCTCTTGGTGGACTCCTACTAGGACTTGGAAGTCCTAGTAGGACTCCACATCCTAGCCGCGCCTAGCCTTGGCCGGCCTCCTCCTCCTCCATCCTTTATATACAGGGGCAGGGGGCACCCCATAGACACACAAGTTGATCCTTGAGATCGTTCCTTAGCCGTGTGCGGTGCCCCCTGCCACCATATTCCACCTCGATCATATCGTTGTAGTGCTTAGGCGAAGCCCTGCGTCGGTAGAACATCAAGATCGTCACCACGCCGTCGTGCTGACGGAACTCCCCCTGAAAGCTTTGCTGGATCGGAGGCCCGGGGATCGTCATCGAGCTGTACGTGTGCTAAGAACTCGGAGGTGCCGGAGTAACGGTGCTTGGATCGGTCGGATCGGGAAGAAGACGTACGACTACTTCCTCTACGTTGTGTGATCGCTTCCGCAGTCGGTCTGCGTTGGTACGTAGACAACACTCTCCCCTCTCGTTGCTATGCATCACATGATCTTGCGTGTGCGTAGGAAATTTTTTGAAATTACTACGTTCCTAACACTGTCCGCCTTGAGACCGAAGATGGCCTTCCGGTGAGCAACTCCTGGAATATTGAGCATCTTCGTAAGTTTTACCCGTAAGGCGCGGTTGCCGGAACCTGTTCCGGCAACCACCTTTTGTACAAGTCTTGCCGCTGTTGCATGTAATCCTTTGTACAAAGCCGGGCGCAGACCCCGTGCATAAGTAAAGCTCATGTGCTCCGCACATTTTGTCGATTTCATGCTTTCTATTTTGCATATATGATCTGACACTTTGTGCAGCACCTACTCCACGGTAAGCAATAACGAGCCGTAAAGCTCCATATCTGTATTGTCTCTTCTTTCTTTTGAAAGGAAGGTTCCCCTCGCCCACAAGTTTGCCGGGGGGAAAGGAGAAATGAATGGTATGGACCAGGCGTCGTTCAAGAAAGTTTTCGCCTTGCCGGGAAGCAAACAACAGAAAAGCTAAGTTGCCAAAGTTTGAGCAATCAGATTTTTTAAAATTTTAAGTTATCTCCCTTGAACGACCGCACTTTGTATGGAAAACCTGTGCGCGGAGGAACCAACTCGTAGCTAGTTGCGCCCTTACTTTGTTTCGAGTCCGCTCAACAACTTAAGTGAGCTGCTAGCGCCCTTACTTTGTTTCGAGTCCGCTCAACAAATTAAGTGAGCTGCTAGCGCCCTTACTTTGTTTCGAGTCCGCTGCAACAACTTAAGTGAGCTGCAACTAGTCGCGACAAGGTTTCTTGCGGTAGCGGCACCGCCAGCAGGCTGCTGACGTTCCGCACTCAGCGCTCGCGGCTGGTGCCTGCACCGGCAAGTTCCCTAAAAGCGTAGGGTAAAAAGACATACAAAGGGAGGAATCAAGTAAAGGGAATAACATTGCAATCATTACCCAGAATAAAGTTATATTACAAAGATAGCTTGTCGCAGCTCTAACAGATTGTTTTCATAATGATGACAGACAAGGAAAGAAGAAATGGGCGGCCTAATCTACGCGATCGCCTTCAACCCTCTTGATCCCGCTCACCTTGTCCACAATGGGTGCGACAAGGGCTTTGAGCTCCTCCAGATCAGCTTCTGGCGGCAAGGTCCTGAGGATGTTGGTGAGGCGGAGGCCCGGATTGCGGAAGGCCACCTTCATCAATACTTTCTGGAGGGCCCCCGCGCAGACCCTGGCGACTCGTCAGCCAGTTGCTTGGGGATCCTCTCCCGGAGTCGCTGAAGGGCCGTCGCCACGCCCTTGAAGAACAGAATGAGCTTGGCGCTGGGTTGGAGGTTGTCGTCGGAGGGATACCCGAGATCCTCCATCCCCAGTTGCGCCAGCTCCTTGTCGATGTCCGTGGCGGCGTTCACAAGACTCTCCGTCCAGTGCGTCACGGTCTCCCTGAAGGCGTTCTGGGCGGTGGCAGCACTCTCCAGCAGCGCCTTGTCGGCCTTGATTTCCTCCTTCAAGGCCGCCTCCCGCTTCTTGGCGCTGTCCAGAGTCTTGGTCAAAGTGGTTAGCTTCAACTCAAGATCCACGTTGGAGACCTTGGCGGCGCTGAGCTCCTTGCCCTTCTCGGAGAGATCGGCCTCCAGCCGCGCCACCTTCGTCTTCAACTCCTCCTTGGCGGCCTCGGCGGCGGCGGCAGCGTCCTCCGCTTGCTTGAGGGCTCCGCCAAGTTTCTCCTCGCGCGAGGCAAGCTCCTCCTCGTGGGCGTCAAGATTGACCTTCCGCTGCGCCAGCTCGCCCTCCTCCGCGGCTAGCTTCACAGCGGCAAGTCGCTGGCGCTCTTCGGCTTCGGCCTTCTCGAGGAGAAAGGCCTTCTGCGCTTCAACGAGCTGCTCCCGCTCCTCCGCCAGGGATCGGAGGGCTTCCCGGTGGAAACCCCGAGCTCTTCCGCGCGCTTTTCAATGTCTGCTCCCGCCTTCGCGACAAGCGCCTCGCGGGACTCCAGCTTGGCTTGTCGCGCGCGGTAGAGCGACATCAACCTCCGCAGCAGTCGCTCTTCTTCGGGCTCGTTGCTGCTATGCTGCTTGCGCGTCGACCAGCGTCAACCCCGCGGAGGCAAGCACTTCTCCGTCGAAGATCTCCCCCTCGACCGGCGCTCTGGAGCTTGATGCCCAGGGAAGATTGATGAAGACGTCGTCGCCGGCCTTCAGGTAGACGCCTGGCTGGGGCTCTCCGGAGCCTGGCGCTGCGGCAGCGGCGGACGGGTCGGCGGTCGGTGTAGCGCCTGGCGCTCCTGCGGCCTCAGGGCCGTCAGTGCGATCGCCGGACCCCTCGCCAGTTGCCGCGGCGTCAGCCTTGGCGGCCTCTGCGCCGGCGGCATCTCCAGCACCAGTTGCCTTGTCGGCGGCGACCTCGGTTTCCATCTGCTCCGCAGCGGATGGATCTGACGGCCGGAAAAAGGGGAAGAGTCAAGCAAAATCCAGCAAAAACAAAAAGAAGATCAGGAGAGGTAGAACCCAAGGGAAGTTTTGAAGCAAGAGGAGTACCTGCACCTGGTTCTGCAGTTGTGTTCTCCGCTGTCGGGGGGCCGCTGGTGTTGTCCCTTGCCGGAGAATCCTCCCTTGCCAGAGACTCCTCCCTTGCCGGAGACTTCTCCCTTGCCGGAGAATCCTCCCTTTCCAGAGACTTCTCCCTTACCGGGAAGCCCTCCCTTGCCGGAGAATTCTCCCTTGTCGGGGGATTCTCCCTTGGCTCCTGGTGGGGCTGCTCGGCTCCTACACAAGTCAACAAGCAGATATCAGCAAAGACAAGTACCCAAGCGCGCCTCGCAGCAGAAAGTAAATCATACACTTACGCTGGGGGCTGCCCTGGAGAAAAGTCGCCGGGTCCGGCAAGGTTGTCTCGGGCGCGCCACCTGCTGTCGCAGTGGGCTCGTCCTCGATGACGATCACCGGGCCTTAGCTCTCTTCGCCGCTCTCTGGGCCAGAGTCCTGAAGAGGAACAGGTTCAGGGAAAAGCAAGTGAGAAACAAGACAAAACAGCAAGAATTGAAGAACTATAAGTACAGCAAGAGAAGCTTACTCTTCTTCTTCTTCCTCGTCGGAGCTGAACGCGGAGAAGTCGAAGTCCGGCGCGCGCCCGGCGTGAGGAGGCGGAGGGGTAGCTTCCCTTGGCCGCTTGGCGGGAGCGGTGGCGAGTGGGCTGAGACGACCCCGCTCCGGCTGTCGGCGCGGCGTGAGTAGCGGCAGGGACTGAAGCGGTGGTCCGGCTAGACTCCGCTCCAGTTGCCGTCGCAGCATGAGGCGCTCCCGCGGCAACGGTGTTTGCCGCGGTAGAGCGTGTCACGCGGCGCGGCGACTGTTGACCCGCTTGCCGTCCGCCACGTCACGGCCTTGCGGAGAACGCCTTCTTGGTGGGGATGGAGGCTCTGCTTGCGGCAAGCTGCTCGAAGTGAGGAGGAAGAAGAGTTGATTTCCAACGAGCCGCTCGTGTCCTTGGCGGGCTCGCTCGGCTCGGCGTCACCCCGGCAAGCTCCTTCTTGCCGGCGGGCTCCCCTCGCTCGGCACGGTTTGCCGCTTCCGCTGCATCAGCCTCCTCCACAGTGAATCCGAACTCGCCCGCGGCTGCGGCTGCGCTGCCTCCTCCAGCCTAGTGGCGATGAGCGCCAACTCCGCATCCGTGGTGTCGCGGGTGAGGCCGTCCTTCTCGTCGAGGACGGATTGGCACTTCCACCAAGTCGTCGAAGAACTGCTGCACGACCTCGTCTGCAGGCTCCTGCCAAGTTGGCACAATCCCGTGCGAGTCGCACTCCGGCATCATTGCACGGATGCGGTCGAGCGAGGAATTGTTGCACAAACGACGACGCCCCCCGGCAACCTGAACACCTCGGGATGTTGGGGGTCATATTTGAACAGCTCCTGCAGCATTGCGTTGAGCTCCAGGACTGTGAAGTTGTAGTTGAGGCCCGGCCGCAGCCTCATGATGTCTGCCGCGTTCTTGAACTCCCAAGTGGGCCTCCCCCGTTCCTGCAGGGGGGCGATGCGGCGGCGAAGGAAGTCTGCGCCAACAGCGCCAACAGTAAGCCCGGCAAGCCTGAGGCGCAGGATCCTGGTGACGGCAATCTTCAGCCTGTCGTCTTCCGGGGCCACGTCACTCCAATCGCTGCCGCGTGCTACTGGGGTTTGGCGCCGGGTGGTGAATGGCTGCGGATTCTCCTCGTCAATCCAGCACCAATCTGCTCTCCACTCCTCCCACTTGCCGCGGAACTCTCCCTCCAGATAGGTTTCCTTCTTGCCGGCCCTTGAGATCCAGGCAATTCCGCCGGATAGAGGCTCTCCTCTCTCTACTCGGGGTATGAAGAAGTGGCGGAAGAGGGCTACGTTGGGAAGGACTCCGACAAAGTTTTCGCAGAGATGTGCGAAAACTGCCATGGTCAGGACGGCATTGGGGGTGAAGTCAAGGAGGATGGAATCCATAGGTATTCATAATGTCACAGAAGAAATCAGAGAAAGGCGGGCAGAGCCCGCAGTAGAAGAACAGAGCGAAGAAGGGGTATCCATTTGGGGCCTTCTTCCAAGCGGCGGCGGGGAGTACCTTTGTGCGCGGATGCGCTCGTGTCTCCGCCGACCAGAAGAGGTAGTAGTTCTCCCTCAGCTCCTTCGCGGCAAGCTTGGGGGGGAAAACTGCCCGCTCCTTCCGCAGCGCCGCGAGCCGCTGCGCCTCGGTCGACTTCACGGCCTTCCCCTTGTCGGCTTTTGGAGCCATGGCGGAAGCAGTGGAGGAGGTCGACGCGTTGGTGATGCTGGCGGCGATGGGGGGCGGGGCGCTGCTCTCTCTCTCTGCTGCTCTGGGAAGGCGAGGGAGCGGCGGAGATTTCTGAGATTGGAAACAGCAACGGGCGAATGTGCGAACTGCCCCTGTTTCCCCTGCTTATAAAGAGGGAGGGGGCGGACGTTCCGCATTTCCGAATAAAGAAACCCCCACGATCTCTCCCACGATGCCGCATTCGACGCGTGCCGTTCGGGGAGGGCGCGGTGGATACGGAGTAAGATACGGTGTAACCTAGGCCGCGCGTGCCCGTGCCCTGTTTTGGGCCTGGCCCAACAGCGCTCGGCACCGTGTCTAACTGAAACTATTTATCATGTTGACAACAGTAGCATGTGGACCTATCATGGTGATTTCATATCAAAATAGATGAGTACTCCTGTTCATTTGGAGAACTCATACAACAATTGTTATGCATCAAACTTGGGATCAACAGTAGCATGTGACAAACAAATTATACATCAGGAATAAAGCATCAACTTTGTCAAGCGTATGAAATTGCTTAGGTTCAACAGAAAACAAAAATGCCCTGTCAATTTTCAATGCCCTGTTTAATTGACCAAACAAGTGTTTTTATAGGCATAATACAGCAGCACAGCCCCATAATGATACCACGGGCCCCCTGTCTCATTGTAAATAGACAAGTAGTACTGTCCATCATGTATTATCTAATACTGTATATTCTTGCTAGGAGGAAGACCAACTTTCTGGGTAACTAGTGTATAAACTAAACAGTATAGTCAATATCAGCCTGACAAAACAGAACTGAAAGCATTCTGAGGTTGAACAGAAACCTAATCAGGCAGTTTTACTAGACAAAGACGGCAGCAAACAAAATAACAGCCAACCAATGAAACCTAAAGAAGAATGATCCAATTGACATCAAAGTAGCGTTGACACCCACATTCCACAAGAAAATTGACAGCCTGACCAATGAAACCTAAAGAAGCATGATCCAATTGACAGCAAGTATACATCAACACACCTAGCATCACCATCTAGTCATAAAGCGCGTCCAGTTCATAATTACACCTAGTCAAGACAAGCTTAACTTTCAGGAAAGTTGATGCACATTTCCACGAAAGCCCACCAAACAAATTGCATCAGTTTCATAATTTGTAACGCAAAGGTGCAATGGATCCAAATAAACTTGCATGTGAGAAACCTAAACAAGCCATATCCAAATGACAACGGGAAGGCATCAATGCAAATTAAGGTTCGCATCAGAAACATGAAAAAATAGCTGTGCAGGGGTTCTATGGATCCAAAAAAACTTGCATATCAGAATCCTACAGTAACAGTCAACACATATCTAGTCAATACGTATGTGGATACCACCGTCGATCTACTAGCCATGCAAAGTTCCAGGGGTCAAGATATGCTTTCACATTCAGAAACACAGGAAACCTAAAGATGGTCCAACTGACAAGGGGTGCCCATCAATGGGCATGCAGGCTCACTCGAACCTTCCAGGAAGGTTGTGACAATAATATAAATCCCAACCTAAGTTAGTCCTGAAAAGGTCTAATGGATCGAAATAAACATGTGCAATTCAGAGAACTACAGAAAACAGTCAACACCACCAAACAGTAGGAATGCAGATATCACCAACGACCAGCATGACTAGAGTCCTACTAATCTAGATATGCTTGCACATCAGAAACATTCAGAAATCAAAATTTAACAGAAGTGACATGTTGCTGTGCAGAATTAGTCATGCATAGGTGTTTCACATACAGAGGGGAGTTCTTGATTAGTTAAGAAAAGCTCAAATTTCAGGAAAGTTAATCCATATTTCCAGAAAGTAAATTCAGATGCAAAATGAGTACATAGGTGCCGAGGGGAGGAGAGGAGGAGAATTCAGATGCAAAATTCAGATGCAAAAGCTCACCTTAGCAGCAGCTTGGATTCAATGGAGCTTGGAGGGGAGGAGACGGTGCCGAGGCCGTGCGGGAAATCATGGCGCTGCGCGGGTTTCTCCTCTCCTCTCCTCCTCGAGAGGAGTGTGGTGGGCTGCTGTAATGGAGAAGGGGCTAGGCATGGTCAGACTGGATTGGATCTTGTAGCATAGAATCATCACAAACGAGGGACGGGGCAGCAATGCAACCAACCTAGGGTTAGGATGGATAGAAGCAAGCAGCCGAGGGGGGAGGGGGCAGCTCACCTGGCTTGGCGTCGAGGGAGAGGGAGCCGCTCTGCTTGCTTGGCGTCGAAGGGGAGGAGGAGCCGCTCTGCTTGCCTGGCGTCGAGGGGGAGGAGAAGCCCCTCTGCTTGCGTCGAGGCGGTGGTTGGAGACGTCGGGCGTCGAGGCGCAGGGGCGCAGGGGCAAGGGGCGGCGTCGGCAAGGGCGGCGTCGGCGTCGGGCGGCGGGGCGGCGTCGGGGCGGCGTCGAGGCGGCGGGGCAGCGGCGTCGGGAGAGGAGAGGGGAAGGGGATCGAGGGAGAGAGAGGGGATCGATAGGTTTGGGCCGGGAGGAAGTATGGATGGGCGGGGGCGGCACAATACTAATGGCGCACCACCCCTCGGTGCGCCATAAGTACATCCATGCTAATGGCGCACCTCACCCTGGTGCGCCATTAGTATTTTGCTCGAGCCAACAGGTTATCTCCACCTGAGCTGATCCACATCAAGTCCCCTCTACTAGCTCAACTGGTCAGCAGCCAGTTCTCACACCAGGAGGTCCTGGGTGATTCCCAGGCTCCACAAATTTTTTTTATGCATTTAAAATGCTGTTTGATACTTATTTGTGTTTAAATATGTTCAAACTTGTTTAAATCATAACAGTAATATTTTTTTATAAGACAGTAATAATTTTTTAAAAATATCATCAAACAGTAATGCCGGTGGAGCGGGGGAGGGTGCGCGGGGTGCGGGGGGTCGGCGGCGGCGGTTGAGTAGGGGAGGGGTGCGGGGGGTCGGCGCGAGTAGGGGAATCGAGGGTGCGGGGTCGGCGGCGGCGGCCGGTGGACCGGGGGGTGCTCGGCGGCGAGGGGGACCGGATCTGGCGACAATTTTTTTATGCATTTAAAATGCTGTTTGATACTTATTTGTGTTTAAATATGTTCAAACTTGTTTAAATCATAACAGTAATTTTTTTTATAAGACAGTAATAATTTTTTAAAAAATATCATCAAACAGTAATGCCGGTGGAGCGGGGGAGGGTGCGGGGGGTCGGCGGCGGCGGTTGAGTAGGGGAGGGGTGCGGGGGGTCGGCGGCGGGTTGAGTAGGGGAATCGAGGGTGCGGGGGGTCGGCGGCGGCGGCCGGTGGACCGGGGGGTGCTCGGCGGCGAGGGGGACCGGATCTGGCGAGGTGGGATAGCGATCGAGATGGAGGGGGATCGAGATCGAGTGTCCATGAAATTTAAAAATATTCATGATATTTCAAAAAGTGCCCATGAAAATACAATCGAGAAATGAAGGCTACGATTTAAATACAATCGATCTTAGCTAGCTATCTTTTCACAATCTTCTTGCCCTTCTTTTTCGCAAATGGAGTTCTTCTGTTGAACGGACGTCCTTTAGGTAGGGTGGTCCTGCTTCTTCTTGTGGTGTATGGCACTTCATCGTCGTCGTCATGTTCCATCTTCGGGTCGCCATACTTGTCGAAGTCTTGCTCATTGGCGACTCCATCCATTCCGATGATCTTCCTTTTGCCTCTCCTCACGACAACACGACTGGGCTTTGACGGGTCGGTAATGAAGAAGCATTGGTCCACTTGGGAAGCCAGTACCCATGGCTCATTTTTCGCGGTGACGTTTGCGCCCGCGGGTCTTGGATTTGGCTTCGGGTATAACCATGGTGGTGAAATACCGGTCTTCTTTTAGGACGCTCTTGGCCCATCTGACACGGAACATCGGGACCTTCTCTCCACGTAGCTCAGCTCCCAGATCTCCTCGATCCTTCCGTAGTATCTGTCCTTGTCATTATCGGTGTAGGATTCCATCGTTACCCCGGAGTTCTGATAACCATCACTCTTCATGTCCTTCCTCGGTAGAATGTGTAGCCGTGATAACGCCGACGCTCTAGGTCAACAGTTTCGAAAACCCCCCACCACAACGAAAGCGATACAAGTTCTTAACCGCGGAAAATCACATGATGGTATACAACTCTCTTGACCGAACGCGAAACAGAGTTGCTCTTATGAGTATATCCCGTCCTCCCATGGATCCAAGGTCATATGTGACTCTTTAATAAAGGGTGTCGCCCTCCCCAAGAACGACCACGTTATGTTTGTATGCGCGACAGGTTTGTTCTAGGAGTGGCGCCAGGTATCAACCCAGTAGAGAACATGGTCCGGACGACCTCACAGGCGGAGGTGTCGTGTACCACTCGCGAGCCCTGCCGTCGGGCCTGTAGGCACCACTCGGAACAACAACGCGGGTTCTCCTGAGACTGACATCAGTGACTAGTTACCGGGAGTAGATCCAGTTGGATCTCATTCAGTCAGAAGGCACCCGAGCTGCTATATGCAACTCCCTCACTGGTACCGTGACCATTTGTTCTAAGAACAACGTCTACTCTTTATACACACCTTTCGAACGCCATCATTGCGTGCAGGAACGTCCCCCCAATGTGATTCCTCTACTCTCCACCATTCAGCTTCCAGCTAGCGATCTAAACGGGACGGAAGAGGGATATAGTAAAGATAGCAAGAGACTCCGAACTTGGGCCTCACGTTCCCTCCCACTCGTATGCTCGCAGGTCTCCTCCACTAGAGATCGAGAATCCCTCTTGAACGCTTCCGCGCGATCTACAAGCGTATGTAGATCCACTCCTCCTCTCGTTGAGTTCTCCATAGATAGATCTTGGTGACACGTAGGAAAATTTTGAATTTCTGCTACGTTCCCCAACAGTGGCATCATGAGCTAGGTCTATGCGTAGTTTCTATGCACGAGTAGAACACAAAGTAGTTGTGGGCGTTGATTTTGTTCAATATGCTTACCGTTACTAGTCCAATCTTGATTCGGCGGCATTGTGGGATGAAGCGGCCCGGACCAACCTTACACGTACGCTTACGTGAGACCGGTTCCACCGACTGACATGCACTAGTTGCATAAGGTGGCTAGCGGGTGTCTGTCTCTCCCACTTTAGTCGGATCGGATTCGATGAAAAGGGTCCTTATGAAGGGTAAATAGCAATTGGCATATCACCGTTGTGGTTTTGCGTAGGTAAGAAAAGTTCTTGCTAGAAACCCATAGCAAGCCATCAAAACATGCAACAACAATTAGAGGACGTCTAACTTGTTTTTGCAGGGTATGCTATGTGATGTGATATGGCCAAAAGGATGTGATGAATGATATATGTGATGTATGAGATTGATCATGTTCTTGTAATAGGAATCACGACTTGCATGTCGATGAGTATGACAACCGGCAGGAGCCATAGGAGTTGTCCTTAATTTATTTATGACCTGCGTGTCAATGAAAACGCCATGTAATTACTTTACTTTATTGCTAACCGTTAGCCATAGTAGTAGAAGTAATAGTTGGCGAGCAACTTCATGAAGACACGATGATGGAGATCATGATGATGGAGATCATGGTGTCATGCCGGTGACAAGATGATCATGGAGCCCCAAGATGGAGATCAAAGGAGCTATATGATATTGGCCATATCATGTCACTATTTTGATTGCATGTGATGTTTATCATGTTTTTGCATCTTGTTTACTTAGAACGACGGTAGTAAATAAGATGATCCCTCATAATAATTTCAAGAAAGTGTTCCCCCTAACTGTGCACCGTTGCGACAGTTCGTTGTTTCGAAGCACCACGTGATGATCGGGTGTGATAGATTCTAACGTTCACATACAACGGGTGTAAGACAGATTTACACACGCGAAACACTTAGGTTGACTTGACGAGCCTAGCAGTGTACAGACATGGCCTCGGAACACACAGAGAGACCGAAAGGTCGAGCATGAGTCGTATAGAATACGATCAACATGAAGATGTTCACCGATGTTGACTAGTCCGTCTCACGTGATGATCGGACACGGCCTAGTTGACTCGGATCATGTAATCACTTAGATGACTAGAGGGATGTCTATCTGAGTGGGAGTTCATAAGATGAACTTAATTATCCTGAACATAGTCAAAAGGTCTTTCGCAAATTATGTCGTAGCTCGCGCTTCTTAGTTCTACTGTTTAGATATGTTCCTAGAGAAAATTTAGTTGAAAGTTGATAGTAGCAATTATGCGGACTAGGTCCGTAAACTGAGGATTGTCCTCATTGCTTCATAGAAGGCTTATGTCCTTAATGCACCGCTCAGTGTGCTGAACCTCGAACGTCGTCTGTGGATGTTGCGAACATCTGACATACACATTTTGATAACTACGTGATAGTTCAGTTAAACGGTTTAGAGTTGAGGCACCGAAGACGTTTTGAAACGTCGCGAAACATATGAGATGTTTTGAGGGCTGAAATTGGGATTTCAGGCTCGTGCCCACGTCAAGAGGTATAAGACCTCCGACGATTTTCTTAGCCTGCAAACTAAGGGAGAAAAGCTCAATTGTTGAGCTTGTGCTCAGATTGTCTGAGTACAACAATCATTTGAATCAAGTGGGAGTTGATCTTCCAGATAAGATAGTGATGTTTCTCCGAAGTCATTACCACCAAGCTGCTAGAGCTTCGTGATGAACTATATATCAGGGACATATATGATGATCCTTGAGATAATCGCCGATGTTTGACACCACAAAAGTAGAAATCAAGAAGGAGCATCAATTGTTGATGGTTGGTGAAACAACTAGTTTCAAGAAGGGCAAGGGCAAAAAGGGATGCTTCATGAAACGGCAAATCAGCTGCTGCTCTAGTGAAGAAACCCAAGGTTGAACCCAAACCCGAGACTAAGTGCTTCTGTAATAAAGGGAACAGCCACTGGAGCAGAATTACCCTAGATACTTGGTAGATAAGAAGGCTGGCAAAGTCGATAGAAGTATATTGGATGTATTATGTTAATGTGTACTTTACTAGTACTCCTAGTAGCACCAGGGTATTGGATACCGGTTCGGTTGCTAAGTGTTAGTAACTCGAAATAAAAGCTACGGAATAAACGGAGACTAGCTAAAAGTGAGATGACGATATGTGTTCGAAGTATTTCCAAGGTTGATCAAATATCGTACGCTCCCTCTACCATCGAGATTGGTGTTTGCGTTGAGCATAGACATGATTGGATTATGTCTATCGCAATACGGTTATTCATTTAAAGAGAATAATGGTTACTCTGTTTATTTGAATAATACCTTCAATGGTCTTACACCTGAAATGAATGGTTTATTGAATCTCAATCGTAGTGATACACATGTTCATGCCAAAAGATAGTAATGATAGTACCACCTACTTGTGGCACTGCCATTAGTAACTCGAAATAAAAGCTACGGAATAAACGGAGACTAGCTAAAAGTGAGATGACGATATGTGTTCGAAGTATTTCCAAGGTTGATCAAATATCGTACGCTCCCTCTACCATCGAGATTGGTGTTTGCGTTGAGCATAGACATGATTGGATTATGTCTATCGCAATACGGTTATTCATTTAAAGAGAATAATGGTTACTCTGTTTATTTGAATAATACCTTCAATGGTCTTACACCTGAAATGAATGGTTTATTGAATCTCAATCGTAGTGATACACATGTTCATGCCAAAAGATAGTAATGATAGTACCACCTACTTGTGGCACTGCCACGTAAATCATATCGGTATAAAACGCATGAAGAAGCTCCATGTTGATGGATCTTTGGGCTCACTTGTTTTGAAAGGTTTGAGACATTTTAACCATGTCTATTGGTGTATATGCATGAAGAAACTCCATGCAAATGGACCGTTTGGACTCACTTGATTTTGAATCACTTGAGACATGCAAATCATACCACATGGGCAAGATGACTGAAAGCCTCGTTTTCAGTAAAATGGAACTAGAAAGCAACTTGTTGGAAGTAATACATTTTGATGTGTGCAATCCAATGAGTGCTAAGGCATGTAGTGGATATCGTTATGTTCTTACTTCACAGATGATTTGAGTAGATGTTGAGTATATTCACTTGATGAATCACGAGTCTGAATTATTGAAAGGTTCGAGTAATTTCAGGGTGAAGTTGAAAGATCATCGTGACAAGAGGATAAAATATCTATGATATGATCATAGAGATGAATATCTGAATTACGAGTTTGGCACAGAATTAAGACATTGTGGAAATTGTTTCACAACTAATACAGCCTGGAACACCATAGTGTGATGGTGTGTCCGAACATCATAACTGCACCCTATTGGATATGATGCATACCATGATGTCTCTTATTGAATTACCACGATAGTTTATGGGTTAGGCATTAAAGACAACCACATTCACTTTAAATAGGGCACCACGTAATTCCGATGAGATGACACCATATGAACTATGGTTTAGAGAAACCTAAGCTGTCATTTCTTAGAAGTTTGGGGCTGCGACGCTTATGTGAAAAAGTTTCAGGCTGATAAGCTCGAACCCAAAGCGGATAAATGCATATTCATAGGACACCCAAAACAGTTGGGTATACCTCCTGTCTCAGATCCGAAAGCAATAAGGAATTGTTTCTAGAATCGGGTCCTTTCTCGAGGAAAAGTTTCTCTTAAAAGAATTGAGTGGGACGATGGCGGAGACTTGATGAGGTTATTGAACCGTCTCTTCAACTAGTGTGTGGCAGGGCACAGGAGTTGTTCCTGTGGCACCTACACCAATTGAAGTGGAAGCTTATGATAGTGATCATGAAACTTCAGATCAAGTCACTACCAAACCTCGTGGGATGACAAGGATGCGTACTACTTCAGAGTGGTACGTAATCCTGTCTTGGAAGTCATGTTGCTAGACAACAATGAACCTACGAGCTATGGAGAAGCGATGGTGGGCCTGGATTCCAAAATGGCTCGAGGCCATATAATCCGAGAGAGGATCCATATATGAAAACAAAGTGTAGACTTTGGGAGAACTACTTGATGGTCGTAAGGCTGTTAGGTAAATATGGATTTTAAAAGGAAGACGGACAATGATGGTAGGTATCACCATTAAGAAAGCTCGACTTGTCGTTAAGATGTTTTCCGACAAGTTCAAGGAGTTGACTATGATGAGACTTTCTCACTCGTAGCGATGCTAAGAGTCTGTTGGAATTATATTAGCGATTACTGCATTATTTATGAAATCTTGCAGATAGGATGTCAAAAACATTGTTTCCTCGACGATTTTCTTGAGGAAAGGTTGTATGTGATACAACCGGAAGGTTTTGTCAATCCTGAAAGATGCTAATAAGTATGCAAAGCTCCAGCAATCCTTCTAAGGACTGGAGTAAGCATCTCGGAGTTGGAATGGACGCTTTGATGAGATGATCAAAGATTTTGGGTTTATACAAAGTTTATGAGAAACTTGTATTTCCAAAGAAGTGAGTGGGAGCACTATAGAATTTCTGATGAATATATGTTGTTGACATATTGTTGATCAGAAATGACGTAGAATTTCTGGAAAGCATATAGGGTTATTTGGAAAGTGTTTTTCAATGGAAAGCCTGGATTAAGCTACTTGAACATTGAGCATCAAGATCTATAAGGATAGATCAAAACGCTTAATGGTACTTTCAAATGAGCACATACCTTGACATGATCTTGAAGGTGTTCAAGATGGATCAGTCAAAGAAGGAGTTCTTGCCTGAGTTGTAAGGTATGAAGTTAAGACTTGAAGCTCGACCACGGCAGAATAGAGAGAAAGGACGAAGGTCGTCCCCTATGCTTAAGACATAGGCTCTACAGTATGCTATGTTGTGTACCACACTTGAAATGTGCCTTGCCATGAGTAAGTCAAGGGGTACAAGAGTGATCTAAGAATGGATCACAGGACAGCGGTCAAAGTTATCCTAGGTAACTAGTGGACTAAGGAATTTTCTCGATTATGGAGGTGGTAAAAGAGTTCGTCGTAAAGGGTTACGCCGATGCAAACATTGACACTAATCCAGATTATTCTGAGTAGTAAACTGGATTCGTATAGTAGAACAGTTATTTGGAATAGCTCCAAATGTAGCGTAGTAGTTGCATCTACAAGATGACATAAGAAATTTGTGAAGTACATACGGATCTAAAAGATTCAGACCCGTTGACTATAACATCTCTCACAAGCATAACATGTTCAAACCCAGAACTCATCGAGTGTTAATCACATGGTAATGTGAACTAGATTAATGACTCTAGTAAACTCTTTGGGCGTTAGTCACATGGGGATGTGACCTTGAGTGTTAATCACATATCGATGTGAACTGGATTATTGACTCTAGTGCAAGTGGGAGACTGTTGGAAATATGCCCTAGAGGCAATAATAAATTAGTTATTATTATATTTCCTTGTTCATGATAATCGTTTATTATCCATGCTAGAATTGTATTGATAGGAAACTCAGATACATGTGTGGATACATAGACAACACCATGTCCCTAGTAAGCCTCTAGTTGACTAGCTCGTTGATCAATAGATGGTTACGGTTTCCTAACCATGGATAGTGGATGTCATTGATAACAAGATCACATCATTAGGAGAATGATGTGATGGACAAAGACCCAATCCTAAGCCTAGCACAAGATCATGTAGTTCGTATGCTAAAGCTTTTCTAATGTCAAGTATCTTTTCCTTAGACCATGAGATTGTGCAACTCCCGGATACCGTAGGAGTGCTTTGGGTGTGCCAAACATCACAACGTAACTGGGTGGCTATAAAGGTACACTACAGGTATCTCCGAAAGTGTCTGTTGGGTTGGCACGAATCGAGACTGGGATTTGTCACTCCGTGTAAACGGAGAGATATCTCTGGGCCCACTCGGTAGGACATCATCATAATGTGCACAATGTGATCAAGGAGTTGATCACGGGATGATGTGTTACTAAACGAGTAGAGAGACTTGCCGGTAATGAGATTGAACAAGGTATCGGGATACCGACGATCGAATCTCGGGCAAGTATCGTACCGCTAGACAAAGGGAATTGTATACGGGATTGATTAAGTCCTTGACATCGTGGTTCATCCGATGAGATCATAGTGGAACATGTGGGAGCCAACATGGGTATCCAGATCCCGCTGTTGGTTATTGACCGGAGAGTCATCTCGGTCATGTCTGCATGTCTCCCGAACCCGTAGGGTCTACACACTTAAGGTTCGGTGACGCTAGGGTTATAGAGATATTAGTATGCGGTAACCCGAAAGTTTTTCGGAGTCCGGGATGAGATCCCGGACGTCACGAGGATTTCCAGAATGGTCCGGAGGTAAAGATTTATATATGGGAAGTCTTGTTTTGGTCGCCGGAAAAGTTTCACGCATTATCGGTATTGTACCGGGAGTGTCGAAAGGGGTCCGGGGGTCCACCAACGGGGTCCACCTGCCCCGGGGGCCACATGGGCTGTAGGGGTGTGCGCCTTGGCCTATATGGGCCAAGGACACCAGCCCCAAGGGGCCCATGCGCCAAGAGATAAGAGAAAGGAAGAGTCCTAAAGGGGGAAGGCACCTCCTAGGTGCCTTGGGGAGGATGGACTCCTCCCTTGGCCGCACCCTTCCTTGGAGGAAGGGCCAAGGCTGCGCCCCCCCCCCTCTCCCTTGGCCCGATATATAGTGGGGGAAGGGAGGGAAGCAACACCTAAGCCCTGGCGCCTCCCTCTCCCTCCCACGACACATCTCCCTCCTCCCGCAGCGCTTGGCGAAGCCCTGTTGGAATCCCGCTACTTCCACCACCACGCCGTCGTGCTGCTGGATCTCCATCAACCTCTCCTCCCCCCTTGCTGGATCAAGATGGAGGAGACGTCTCTGCTCCGTACGTGTGTTGAACGCGGAGGTGCCGTCCGTTCGGCGCTAGGATCATCGGTGATTTGGATCACGACGAGTACGACTCCATCAACCCCGTTCTCTTGAACGCTTCCGCGCGTGATCTACAAGGTATGTAGATCCATCCTCCCTCGTTGCTAGATGACTCCATAGATTGATCTTGGTGACAACGTAGGAAAATTTTGAATTATTGCTACGTTCCCCATCAGTGGCATCATGAGCTAGGTCTATGCGCAGTTTCTATGCACGAGTAGAACACAAAGTAGTTGTGGGCGTTGATTTTGCTCAATATTCTTACCGCACTAGTCCTAATCTTGATTCAGGTGCATTGTGGGATGAAGCGGCCCGGACCGACCTTACACGTACTCTTACGTGAGACTGGTTCCACCGACTGACATGCACTAGTTGCATAAGGTGGCTAGCGGGTGTCTGTCTCTCCCACTTTAGTCGGATCGGATTCGATGAAAAGGGTCCTATGAAGGGTAAATAGCAATTGGCATAATCACGTTGTGGTTTTTGCGTAGGTAAGAAACGTTCTTGCTAGAAACCCATAGCAGCCACGTAAAACATGCAAACAACAATTAGAGGACGTCTAACTTGTTTTTGCAGGGTATGCTATGTGATGTGATATGGCCAAAAGGATGTGATGAATGATATATTGTGATGTATGAGATTGATCATGTTCTTGTAATAGGAATCACGACTTGTATGTCGATGAGTATGACAAAACCGGCAGGAGCCATAGGAGTGTCTTAATTTATTTATGACCTGCGTGTCAACATAAACGTCATGTAATTACTACTTTAGCTAACCTAGCTGTAGTAGTATGAAGTAATAGTTGACGAGACAACTTCATGAAGACACTTGATAGAGATTGCCGGGGTTTCTGATCCACGGACACCTATGGGACCGGCGGACCGGGTCCCTTTCGGTTCGGCGGGGGGCGGAGGTTGCGCAAAGAGCAGATCGAGGCGAAGCGCGCGGGCGGTTGGTCGTGCGAAGAGTAAATCGAGGCGAAGCACGCGAGCGATTTACCCAGGTTCGGGCCGCACGGATGCGTAAAACCCTACTCCTGCTTTGTGGTTTGGTATTGATTTCTAGCTCGGGAGCGCGGGGTGCTACAGTACACGCCGGCGACTAGCGAGACCGAGCGTGGGCGTTGGAATGGCCTCCTCCCGAAGGCTCTCAAAATGGCCGACCCCCCTCTACGTTGCACACGGGCCTCCTTTTATACTCAAGGGGTTACCGACATAGAGCAACGGGGGCCAAGGGCAAAAATGGAAAGGGTGCCATGGATAGGCACAGCTAGGTGCTGTAGTAGGCACAGCTACCCGCTACAGTGTTATCATACCTAACCCTGATGGCAGGGGACAAGGGCATTAAATGCCCATCTGTGTCGCCTAAACAGTACCGAGAGGGACCGCTAGGGACGCCACCGTTTGCCACGATGGTTATCTCGTCAGCGCCTGCTCGCCACCTCGCACCCCTAGCTGCGCGACCTCCTGCCACGTGTGCTTGGGAGAGGCCCCCAGAGCGACACGTGGTGGTTGTGCTGGAGCGCGGGCTCGGAGAGGCGGTTCCCGCGGCAAACTCCCTCGCCGCGGTCGTCGTCTTGTCGCGTCCGGGAGCTTGTCGCTCACCGGGTCTTGCCGGGACGCGTGGCGCGTCGCGGCAGGTTTTCTTGGTATGCCTGGGTTGGCCTTCCCGGCAAGCTCCTCTTGCCGGGGTCTCGTTTCCTTCCCGGCAAGCTCCCCTTGCCGGGGCCTTGAGATGCTTTTGATAGCTTTCCCGGCAAGCTCCTCTCGCCGGGGTCTTGTCTTGGATACTTTGTTCTTGAATGGTCTTCAAAGTAGCCGCGGAGGATCCTTGGCGGTTACCCGGCAAGCCTTGCCGCGGGGATGCTGCGACTGCCCGTGCACAAGTTCGGGGTACTAGGGTACCCCTACCTTAGTACACCGACAGGAGCCCCCGGAGCCTGGGAGACCGGTGCCGAGCGCTGTTGGGCCAGGCCCAAAACAGTGCACGGGCACGCGCGGCCTAGGTCACGCCGCGTATCTCTCCGCTTCCGCCGCGCACGTCCAGAATGGCACGCGTCAACGCGGCCGCCATGGGTGACGTGGCGGCGTGCGGGGCTAAGCCCCGCGAGCATGCGTCAGGCCATGATGAAGGGAACGGTTCACGCCCTCCTCCCTAAACGGAGGTAGGTGTGGAAGGCGTGGTGCATTTACTGAATGGGGCCGTGTGCGCGGTTTCCGAGGCGCCCCACTCCCCGCGATCACGGGGGTGGGGCGAGGCCGCCTCATTCGTCGCCCCGGTTCCGCATCCTCGCCACGCGGCTTCCATGCGCCTGGAGTCGCGGACGGTGGAAGTGGGAAGCTGGGCCGTCGTGAGTAGAGGCAGCGGGTCGGGGCCTACTCCTTGCCCTTCCCGTGCCTTGATTCGCCGAGCGGGGCGGCTGAGCCCCCACCTCGCTCCTTTACAAAGAGCGGGAGGGGAGCACGGAAGCCCGCACTCTCCCATCTCCTCCTTCCTTCAGCTTCATCTTCCCTTTCTCTCATTCGTCATGGAGAAAGGGAACCCTGGCCCTTCATCAGTGGTGGCGAGGATCGCCGCCAGATAGCGCACCTCTCCCTCTTCCGCGCCCGTGGCGGTAGAGCCAGCCATAAGGGGAAGAGGGAGGGGGCGAGGGCACGGACGAGGTCGAGGACGAGGTCGAGGCGCTCGGGGAAGAGGCGGACGGGGCGGTGCGCCAGCTCTCCGCCGGCGGCTCCTCCCCCACGTCGGTCCATATAGGGGACGACCCTTGCGAGTTCTTCGTCAGGCTGCGCCGGGCGCCTCGTCGTCGCCTCCGGCTTCCAGCTCCGTTTGCGAGCGCGATGGAGTTGACCCGCCCGAGACGCTGAAGACTGCACAATGAGGGCTGCTATCAGCGGCACGCGAGTCCGCGTTGTATTCCCAGCCCCTAATGTGATGTATCTTGATCGAGGGTGGAAGACGTTCGCCCGTATCCACAGCCTGATGGGGGGACTCACCCTCCATTTTAAGTTGATGGAGGGCGGTCTCCTCTCCGTCAAGGTCTTCGGGTGCTTCGGCACTCGGGCGAAGTGCTGCGTGGACAGCTCCTCCGATAGCGAAGGCTCCTCCTCGAGTGATGTGACGAGGAGGAGAGCGACAGCGATGATGAGGGTAACGGGCGGCGGGATGGCGGGTCCGACTAGGTGTCGGGCGCCGCTTCGCGCGGCACCGGCGACCCCATCATCCGCGTCGCCGGCTCCTTGAACTCCCCGGGGTCGTCTCCTTGGGGCTGGCGTAGGGAGGCTGCGGAAGGGGAAGAGGGCTGGCGGCAAGGCCGTCAGGTCGGAGTACGAGGGCGTGGTGCCCTCGACAGCGTGCTGACGTCCTGCCGCCGTCTTCGAGCCCCGCTTCCGGCGTCGCCATCACCGTCAAGCCCTCGGTCGGCCCCCCGGGATGTTCTCTTGGTGTCTTCTGGCACCTGTAGCTCGCCTAGGCCCCTTTTCCCCTTTTCGCCTCCTTGACCTACCTCCTGAAGAGAGGGACAGGAAAGGGATTACGGGCATCTTATCTTTTTAATTTGTAAGCCTTCGGGCCTTAGCTGCATCTAAAACTTGTAATCCTCTCTTTCATGTTTTTCATCCTCTATGGACTGTACCTGAGTGGGATGTTTTTTTTAATGAAAAGGGGATGTTTGCCGGGTTATTTGCCTCGCGGGTTGAACCCACGCCAAGGAGCGAATCCTTGGTGTCCCTCGGACAGACATTTCGTCTCCCGCGGCAACAGGCCCTGTCGCCTTCCCACGCCGCTCGACCTTTCTCACGCCTTTGACGGAGGCGGGAACGAGGTGGGTGCGGCCTCCTCGTTTCATCCCTTTGCTGTCGCGGCTACGACCAAACTTGGCCCCGGGAACGCGCTCCAGGGCCTAGAGTCGGGGGAGCACGGCAGTTTTCGGGAAGAAACGCGGTTTCACATTCCCCAGTCCATAAGAGGATGCATGATGAGGGACGAAAGACTTATCTGATTTGCAGCCCCCGGCAACTCTGGCTTGCCGGAACGGATCTTGGTACCCGCACCCTCGGCAATACTGGCTTGCCGGGGCCCAGGTGCCGGCGCGCCCTTCTTCTCCTTTTCGTCCTCAAGCGGTCTGGCCAGGATCTGCGAGCCCTGCGAACGAAGGAAAAGCAAAGGGACGGACACTCGACCTCTAAGCTAGGGGTTAGCCGCTGTTAGGCACTATCAACCCTAACCAAGGACGAGACTCACCTAGCATGCATGCTATAACCCCGGGGTCAGCGCTTCATTTACTGGTGCTCAGGGTCTGCGCCTGGCTCTGTACAAAGGATTACATGCAACAGCGGCAAGACTTGTACAGAAAGGTGGTTGCCGGGCAGGGCCGACAACCGCGCCTTACGGGTAAAACTTACGAAGATGCTCGATGTTCCAGGAGTTGCTCACTGGGGAGGCCATCTTCGGTCTCAAGGCGGACAGCGCCAGGCCTTGTGACTCGTTTCACCCGGTAAGGGCCTTCCCACTTCGGCGTCAACTTGTTGGAATTCTTGGCCGACTGAACGTGCCGAAGAACAAGGTCGCCTTCCTCGAGACTCCTGGCATTGACTCTGCGGCTGTGGTAGCGGCGCAGAGCTTGCTGGTAGCGAGCAGCTCGCACAGCAGCCTGGAGACGATCTTCCTCAAGGAGCAGCGCGTCATCTTGCCGCAGCCGCTCTTGCTCAAGCTCATCGTAAGCGAGCACTCGAGGTGACCCGTATACGAGTTCCGTGGGGGTAACTGCCTCTGCTCCATAGACTAGAGCAAAGGGTGTCTGTCCAGTGGCTCGATTTGGCGTCGTTCTGATCGACCAAAGAACCACCGGTAGCTCCTCGATCCAGTTTCTTCCGCACTTGTGCAGCCTGTCGAAAGTTCTGGTCTTGAGCCCGCGCAGCACCTCAGCATTTGCCCTCTCCGCTTGACCGTTGCTTCTCGGGTGAGCAACAGAAGCGAAGCAGACCTTGGCGCCTCTCTTTTTACGTACTGCATGAAGCGTGGCTCGTAAATTGTGTGCCGTTGTCGGTGATTATCCGGTTAGGGATCCCGAAGCGGCAAACAATCGACCTGAAGAACTTGACGGCTGACTGTGCGGTCACCTTCCTCACTGGTTCCACTTCCGGCCACTTTGTGAACTTGTCGATTGCGACGTACAAGTACTCAAAGCCCCCGACAGCTCGGGGGAAGGGGCCGAGGATGTCGAGCCCCCAGACCGAAAATGGCCAGGATAAAGGGATCGTCTGGAGAGCTTGAGCTGGCTGGTGTATCTGCTTGGAATGGAACTGGCACGCTTCACACTTGGTTACTTGTGCAGTTGCATCCTGGAGGGCTGTTGGCCAGAAGAAACCTTGCCGGAATGCTTTGCCGACGAGTGCTCTTGCGCCAATGTGGTGTCCACATATGCCTCCATGTATCTCTGCCAACAGCTTTTGTCCGTCTTCCCGGGGAATACACCTCAATTTCACACCGTTGAGTCTTCTTCTGTACAGTGTCTTGTCGACGAACTGGTACATACTTGACTGCCGGGCTACTCTTTCGGCTTCTTCTTGCTCTTCGGGAAGTTCTCCTGTCTGAAGGAAACGGACAATCTGCTGCGCCCACGTTGGAGTCTGTGGCTCGACAACAAGGACTAAAGGCAACTCTGCTGCGGGGTCCGCTTCCACGGCGAGAATCTGTGTCTCTGCCGAAGCTTGACGTCCCGACAAGTTTGCCGGGAGCTTCAGCTTCAACGGAACAAACCCTGGGGCTTGCCGGAGCATCTTGCTCCCTGGCGCTCTCGCGTTGATCTTGGAGATTGCTGCGGGAATATCCGCTTCTTCGGCGAGAAGCTGTGTCTCCGCCGGAGCGTGACATTCCGCGACAAGCTTGCCGGGAGCTTCTGCTTCAACGGCAAACCCTAGGGCTTGCCGGAGCAGACTGCTCCTCAGCGCCTTCGGTGTCGATCTTGGAGATTGCTGCGGGAATATCCGCTTCTACGGCGAGAAGCTGTGTCTCTGCCGGAGCGTGACATCGCGACAAGCTTGCCGGGAGCTTCTGCTTCAACGGAACAGACTAGGGCTTGCCAGAGCAGATTGCTCCTCAGCGCCTTCGGTGTTGATCTTGGGGACCTTCTTGGCGGCGGCTTCGGGAAGCTCTGCCGGCAGGTAGTCACCAGGAATCAACTTCCTCTTCTTGCTTTGTCCAGTTGATGGTGTTACGGACGGTTGAGTCAGCTTGAGCACAAAGGTCCCTGGTTCCACAGGTAACTTAAGTGCGGCGCACTTTGACAGGCCATCAGCAAGGGCGTTCTGAGATCTCGGAACGTGCTCCATTTGTAGGCCGTCAAAGCGCTCTTCTAGCTTTCTCACTTCGTCGACGTAAGCTTCCATCAACGGACTCTGATAATTCTTGTTTACTTGGCGGACGACAAGCTGTGAGTCACCCCTGACAGAGCTTCTTGATCCCAAGGTCTGCCGCGATCCGGAGACCGGCAAGCAAGCCTTCATACTCTGCAGTATTGTTTGTTGCTTGCTCCTTGGGAAAGTGCATCTGGACTTTACTTGAGGTGCTCTCCGGTGGGTGCGATAAGCAGCACACCAGCGCCGGCGCCTTGCAGCGAAAAGGCACCATCAAAGTACATCAGCCACTCTTTGCTTGCTTCCTTGTCGGGGATGCTCGTTTCTGGAATTTCTTCATCTGGTGTTGGCGTCCATTCTGCTATAAATTCTGCCAATGCTCTGCTCTGGATAGTTGAAGTGCTTTCAAACTTGAGGCCAAAGCTTGACAGTTCCAGTGCCCACTCAACAATCCTGCCTGTCGCTTCTGGATTCTGCAGTATCCTCTTCAGCGGAAAGCGAGTGACAACTGTGATCTCATGTGCTTGGAAGTAATGGCGCAGCTTTCTCGAGGCCATGAGAAGGCCGAAAAGCAATTTCTGCACACCAGAGTACCTTGACCTAGCCCCCTGCAGAGGGAACTGACAAAGTAAACTGGGCGCTGCACCATTTTCTTCCGCGTCTCCTCATGCATCTGCGCAGATCCATCTTTGTCGGGACCAGAGCTTGTCGGGGAAGCCCCCTGCTTGTCGCTGGATGCGCTTGCCGCGGTTGCTGGCTCATCATCTGCCTCCCTCTCTGCTACTAACGCAGCACTAACCACTTGATTGGTTGCCGCTATGTACAGCAGCAACTTCTCTTGTGGCTTAGGTGCGACAAGTATTGGAGGGGAGGACAGGTATCTCTTCAGGTCTTGCAGCGCAGCCTCCGCTTCCGGAGTCCATTTCATTGGACCTGCCTTTTTCAATAATTTGAAAAACGGCAGGGCGCGCTCAGCAGACCGAGAGATAAACCTGCTGAGAGCAGCCACGCAACCGGCAAGTTTCTGTACATCCTTGACGCGCTTTGGTGCTTCAATCTGCTCAATGGCCTTGATCTTGTCGGGATTGGCTTCAATTCCCCGCTGAGACACGAAGAACCCGAGAAGCTTGCCGGAGGGAACTCCAAACACACACTTCTCTGGGTTGAGCTTGAGGCTGATCTTGCGCAGATTTGCAAAGGTCTCGTCCTAAATCTTGAACAGGGTTGCTCTGTCCTTGCTCTTGACCACTATATCATCCATGTAGGCTTCCACATTTCTGTGTATTTGTGGCTCAAGAGCAATATGGACTACTCTTGCAAATGTTGAACCAGCATTTTTTAATCCGAAAGGCATCCGTACGAAACAGTACGTGCCACATGGAGTAATAAATGCGGTCTTCTCCTCATCCTCTTCTGCCATGAAGATCTGATGATATCCTGAGTATGCGTCAAGAAATGAAAGCAAATCACATCCGGCTGTGGAGTCAACAATCTGGTCAATGCGCGGCAAAGGAAATGGGTCTTTGGGACAAGCTTTGTTAACATCGGTGAAATCGATACAAAGTCTCCATTTCCCGTTTGCCTTGCGCACGACTACAGGATTGGCCAACCACGTGGGATGGAGCACTCCTCTGACAGGCCTGCTGCTTCCAGTTTCTTGATCTCTTCTGCAATGAATTCTTGGCGCTCCATTGCCTGCTTCCTGACTTTCTGCTTGACGGGCCGCGCGTGGGGACAAACGGCAAGGTGGTGCTCAATCACTTTCCTGGGAACACCGGGGATGTCAGACGGCTGCCATGCAAACACGTCGACATTCGCCCGCAGGAAAGTAACGAGCGCGCTTTCCTATTTAGGGTCAAGCGTGGCACTGATGGTGAAGGTACCACCAGTGCCGTCCCTTGGCGGGATACCCTCTTCGTCTCTGGCGGAGCTGCCATCGTCTTCTTGCACTTGCCGGTGGAGCTCGATGGTGCGTCCTCGACGGCAGCGCAGCACTCCGAAGAGGTGCGCTTGCCGGAGTGGGCATCAGAGCTCTTGCCGGACTTGGTCTTCTTGCCGGTGGAGCTCGATGGTGCGTCCTCGACGGCAGCGCAGCACTCCGAAGAGGTGCGCTTGCCGGAGTGGGCATCAGAACTCTTGTCGGACTTGGTCTTCTTGGTCCCAGGAGCTTTCAGCGGCAAGTGGATCGCGGTCTGCCGTGGCTGCTGCTTCCCGGTAGATCTTGTCGGCACAGATAAGAGCATCCTTCTTGTCGCCAGGGATAGAAATAACGCTTATCGGGCCTGGCATCTTTAGCACGTTATACGCGTAATGAGAGGCCGCCATGAACTTGGCGAGTGCTGGACGGCCAAGTATCCCATTGTAAGGCAACGGGATATCGGCAACGTCGAATGTGACCCTCTCAGTCCTAAAGTTTAACTCGCTGCCGAATGTTACCGGCAGCGTGACCTTCCCCTTCGGTTTTCTCCTTCCCGGATTGATTCCTTGGAATGTTCCGGTCTCTTCGAGCTCGCTGTCAGGGATCTGGAGTTTTCGGAGTACAGCGGAGGAGATCAGGTTTAAGCCGGCCCCGCCGTCAACTACATCTTGGTGACTTTAAGGTTGCGGATAGTTGGCGAAACCAACATCAGCAGACCACTTCAGAATGGTCCTCAATGTCAAAGATGATAGGCGTGCTGGACCACTTCAGAAGCTTGCGCGATTCGATGGGTGGTTCTGCTGCATTGACTTCCCGCACCCACTGTTTGAGTTGGCGGTGCGAGGTATGCAGGGAAGCACCCCCGTCAACGCACAAGACCTCTGTGGCTTTCTGGAACTCCTGCTCACTGGTCTTGACATCATCCATGTCTTCGTCGTCCTCGTCATCTTCATCCTTGTCGTGGCCGCGGGGAGGTCTGTCTCCTAGCCGCTGCTTGGCCTTGCCGCGGCGTCCTTCCTGGCCGGTGCGCTTCTGGCCAGGTTTCTCGGCACCCCCTTGGGCTCTCTCCTTGTCGCGCCGCTCGTACTCAGCCTCTGTTGCTGGACAAGCTGCTCGACCTTCTTGCAGTTTTGGAGGTCGTGGCCCTTGGTGCGGTGAATCTTGCAATATTGCTTGTCGGAGCCGTCCCGCTTGTCGGCGACCGCCACGCTGACAGTTGGTGCACGCGGCAACTTCCTTGCCGGAGCTACCAACTGCAGCCTTCTTGGCGCCACCTTCATCGCCGGACTGCTCAACGACCAGCACCTCGTTGCCTCTCTTCTTCCTGTTGCGCCGCCGGTTTTTCTTTGCCGGGGCAGCATCCTCACTGTCAGATCCTTCGCTCCAGTGCTTTCTCCGGGGAATTTCCTCCCTTCCTCAGCGCGTGCACACTTGTCGGCCAGGGCATATAGCTCGCTGACGTCCCGAATCTTGCACATCGCCATCTCCTCCCGCATCCTGCGGTTACGCACGTTCTGATGGAACGCGCTGATTACCGCGGCGGGGTGGATATTTGGGATGTTGTGGTGTACACGGCTGAACCTCTGGATGTACTGGCGCAGGGGCTCTCCTTCCTTCTGGACGAGCAGATGAAGATCGCTCTCTTGGCCATGAGGTTTGTGGCCGCCTGTGAAGGCGCCAACAAACTGATGGCACAGGTCAGCCCAGGAGGATACGGAGTTGTCCGGCAAGTGCATGAGCCAGGACCTGACGTTGGGCTTGAGCACCAACGGGAAGTAGTTGGCAAGGATCTTGTCGTCCCGTCCCCCAGCAGCCTGCACCGCGATGGTGTAGATGCTGAGGAACTCCGACGGATGCAACTTGCCGTCGTACTTCTCTGGTACATCGGGCTTGAAGTTCTTCGTACTGGGCCACTGGACTTGCCGCAGCTCACGAGTGAACGCAGGGCAACCTACCGGGTACGGCAAGTCGCCTGGTTCCCCTGGCGCATGCATGTCAACAGAGGGCCCAGCGCGCTGGTCTGATTGACGTCGCGCTTCTCTCCGGCGCTCGATGCGAGTACGAGCGTCTTCCCGCTGCCGTTCTTGAAGAACTTGGCGCTGATCGCGACGAGCTCGGGGATCAACGACGCGGTGGAGTCGCTGTCGAGGTGGATCCGGCGAGTCGGCGATCTTGGCCTTCGGGGTGGGGAGTGCACAGTAGTTGCACCCCCACCAGTCTTGTCTCCACCGGCTTGCGCTGGCTGACTCGCTGCGGCTGCGATGTGCTCGGCTGCCGAGGAGTGTCGCCGTTGGCGAAGCCGATGAGACTCTGGATAGTGGCCCTCCAGTCGTCGATCTTGTCCGCGCTGGAGGGTAGTCTAGGAGCAGCTGAGCTCGCGCCAAAGCTTCGGCTGCGGTGGCGGGTGGCGGTAGCGAATGGTGCGAGGAGCGGGATATGCTCGGACTTCTAACCACGTTAGAAGGAGCAGCGTCCCGTCCAGGCGACCGCGTGTCGCTCGCGCCAGCAGGTTGACGTGCATGGTGGTCCGGAGCGCTCCGAGATCCACCAGCCGATCCGGATCCAGCGAGCGCATGGTACCGTGAGTACCATGACGCTGCCGGTCCCGCGCCTCCTGAGATGGGCGCGGTGCATGCACGGACGCCGAGGTCTTGGAGTGCGCCCGGTCGTTGTGGGAGCCGGCTACGCCGCCGATGGGCAGCGCAGCCTTGCCCTGGGACCTGGCAGCACCGTGAGTTCCCTCGTCGACGCGTGTTCCTCCGCCGGCGCCTGCCCCACCAACCGTTTGCTCCGGCGGTGGCTGGCTCGGCGCGGACGGAGCAGCTGCCTCCGAAACTTTCTTCTTCGGCGGCATGTTGATGAAGAAGATGAAGATCTAGCTCGCGAGAACGCCGGATCTGATTCACACAACTTCGACGCCCCCTACCTGGCGCGCCAGAGATGCCGGGGGTTTCTGATCCACGGACACCTATGGGACCGGCGGACCGGGTCCCTTTTGGTTCGGCGGGGGGCGGAGGTCACGCAAAGAGCAGATCGAGGCGAAGCACGCGAGCGGAGGACAGATCGAGGCGAAGCACGCGAGCGATTTACCCAGGTTCGGGCCGCACGGATGCGTAAAACCCTACTCCTGCTTTGTGGTGTTGTATTGATTTCTAGCTCGGGAGCGCGGAGTGCTACAGGTATACTCCAGCAGCTAGCAAGACCGAGCGTGAGTGTTCGAAGTGGCTCCCGAAGGCTCTCAGAATGGCCGACCCCCCTCTACGTTGCACACGGGCCTCCTTTTATACTCAAGGGGTTACCGACATAGAGCAACGGGGGCCAAGGGCAAAAATGGAAAGGGGCCGTGGATAGGCACAGCTAGGTGCTGTAGCAGGCACAGCTACCTGCTACAGTGCTATCATACCTAACCCTGACGGCAGGGGACAAGGGCATTAAATGCCCGTCTGTGTCGCCTAAACAGTACCAAGAGGGACCGCTAGGGACACCACCGTTCGCCACGATGGTTATCTCGTCAGCGCCTGCTCGCCACCTCGCACCCCTAGCTGCGCGACCTCCTGCCACGTGTGCTTGGGAGAGGCCCCCAGAGCGACACGTGGTGGTTGTGCTGGGGCGGGCTCGGAGAGGCGGTTCCCGCGGCAACTCCTCGCCGCGGTCGTCGTCTTGTCGCTTCCGGGAGCTTGACGCTCACCGGGTCTTGTCGGGACGCGTGGCGCGCCGCGGCAGGTCTTCTGGGAATGCCATGAGTGGGGCCTTGCCGGGACGCGTGGTGCGTCACGGCAAGTCCCTTGAAAATGCCTTGAGTGGCCTTCCCGGCAAGCTCCTCTTGCCGGGGTCTCGTTTCCTTCCCGGCAAGCTCCTCTTGCCGGGGCCTGGAGATGCTTTTGATAGCCTTCCCGGAAAGCTCCTCTCGCCGGGGTCTTGTCTTGGGTACTTCGTTCTTGAATGGTCTTCAAAGTAGCCGCGGAGGGTCTTGGCGGTCACCCGGCAAGCCTTGCCGCGGGGATGCTGCGACTGCCCGTGCACAAGTTCGGGGTACTAGGGTACCCTACCTTAGTACACCGACACCCGGCTCCCATGTTTTGGTACCTTACGTTCCTCTATATCGGCTAAGGTAGGCACTGGGAGAACTACTGCGATTGTGCCCCGGTTCTGCTGGGCTAAGCACCTCAGTAGAGAGTGCTAAAACTGACTGTCATGATAAGGCGAGAGACTGGTTGCTGTCCGAGAGGTTTCGAGTCCCTAAAGACTTATGCGCTTAGAGCGAGGAAGTCGGCCTTGTCCAGCTTAAGGCGTGTATCGCGCCCCAAATTCGGCCTTCCTGAATACTAGGGGCTTCGCCGAAATTTAAAATTATAAATTCTATGGCTAAGTGAGAGTGATAACGCATTATAGTCTGATTGCTTCTTCGTTGTGCTGAGGCACCTCCTCGAAGGACCAACAAATGGAACAAGAGTGCTCAGGTTTATCCCGACACCCTAGCACTTGTGGAGTGGGGGCAGAAGCCGACGACTAGTCATCTCTCAGATTTGATAAACAGCTGAACATAAGGCAATATTTTAAATTCAGACAAGTGCTGCATAGCGCATATGGACAAGTTTTTCATAATACAGGATTACACGAGCAAGTTCATTCAAATATTACATCTTTTGCACACTTGTCCGCTACAAGACGGGCACCCTTAGGACACCCTCATAGTACCTCTCGGGGTGGCGATGCTCCTTGCCCTCCGGCGGCCCTTCCTTCACCAGCTTCACGGCGTCCATCTTGGCCCATTGCACCTTCACACGGGCGAAAGCCCGGCGTGCACCTTCGATGCAGACGGACCATTTGATGACTTCCAGCCGTGGGCAGGCATCCATAAGCGCCTCACCAGGCCGAAGTAGCTGTGGGAAGGGCATCGCCAGGCCACATCCGGACTATAAAGCCCTTCATGGCCTGTTCGGCCGCCTTGTGCAGCTCGACCAATTGCTTCAGTTGGTCGCTCAGAGGCATCGGGTGTTCGGTCCTAGTATACTGAGACCAGAATAACTTCTCCGTTGAGCTTCCCTCCTCGGCCTGGTAAAACTGTGCGGCATCCGACATGCTGCGGGGCAAATCTGTGAATTCTCCTGGAGAGCTCCGGATTTGGGTAAGTAACAAGTAATTTACTTTCACATGCTTGCTTTGCATATAGAATACCTTACCCGCCGCTATCTTCTTCATCGCATCAATCTCCTGGAGGGCCTTTCGGGCTTCGGCCTTGGCATTCTTTGCGCTCTCGAGGGCTGCGGCAAGCTCGGACTCTCACGTCTTCAAGTCAAGCTCCAACGCCTCGTGCTTCGTTACGAGAGCATGGAGCTCTTGCTGCACCTCGCCCACACGAGCCTCCTGCCTTTCCCGCTTGGTGCGCTCCTTGGTTTTTTTCGGCCTCGGATAGCGCTTGCTTCAGGGTCGCCACCTCGGTCGTGGCCCCTGGCAAATTTACGATGATCATGTCATTTTACAAGCGCATTCTTTTTATATATAGCCATAGACTAGGTACTACTTACCTTCGTTCTCCTCGAGCTGCCTCTTGGCAAGGCCGAGCTCTTCCTTGGACCCTTTGAGGTCCTGCTTCAGTGCGGCGACCTCCGCAGTCAGTGCGGCAGAGGCCAGCAGCGAAGCCTGCATACGCATATAGACATACCTTATATTAGACTCCTGCGATATTGTTTGATCCTCTGTTCGGCTTTTCTTTGTGAACACCGAACAGAGCATCAGGGGCTACTGTCTATGCGGTAATATTTTCCTATATTTCAAAACTTACCTCAAAGCCTGTTAGAAGGCTGGCACAGGCTTCAGTCAGTCCGCTCTTGGCGGACTGAACCTTCTGGACCACCGCACTCATAATAGTGGCGGTGCTCTTCGTCGATGGAAGCGCTGCGAAGCGCTCCCAGCAGATTGTCCGGTGCCTCTGGATGGACAGAGGTCACCGGCACAGGCGTCTTGCCCCTTTTGGAAGGAGGCCGCCTGCCTGAGTCCGGAACCACTGGAGGTTCCGGCGCGGTGTTCGGCTGAGGGCCGAACTCGGAGCCCTCGGGAGCCTTGCTCCCTCTGCTCCCGATCCGGAAGGTCGCCTTGAGGCGCCTCCGGGACTGTCTCCCCTCGACCCGGTGCCTCTTGAGACAATACCTCGGCGTTGTCCGTAGGGCAAGGGGAGGTGGCGTCGGAAGTGGATCGCTATCCATATCCGACGAGCCCAGGGAGCCGTCCGACGAGATACGTCGATACGGGCTCGTGGCGGTCTGCATAATCATAATTCGGCGTTAGGAGAAGCAGTGCGACAAAGGTATGCTATGAGTTACTCTGGTATCCGAATACTTACGACTTCGCCAGGGGCTTGGCCCTGAGCAACCCACTCGTCTTCGCCTTTGGCGGTGGTGGTGGAGTAGTCCGGAAGGAGGGTTCTCCTTCTTGGACCCTTCGCCCCCGGTGGGGGGCCTTCCTTTTCTTGTCTCCCCGACTGAGGGGGAGCATCTTCATCTTCCTCCTCGTCTTCGGGGGAGGAGTGCGTCGCGGAGTTATCGGACGATGAGTCCGATAACACCTGGCGTCGGGAACTCTTTCGGGTTCCCTTGGCCTTCTTGGTCTTCTCCGGCACCTTGTAAGGAGCCGGAGTCAGCATCTCCGTCAGGAGAGCGTCCGCAGTGTCTTCGGGCAGAGGGGCCGGACAGTTAATCTGCCCCGACGTCTCCACCCAGTCCTGTCAAAGGCATGGAGCTCAGACCCCGCACATGATTAAGCTAGGGGAAATAAATATCCTACCGGATGTATAGAACTCACCGAATGCGCTAGGCGCTTCGCGCTTAGCCCGCGGTCCTCGGTGAGAGAGGGAGGGACCTCGGCGCCCTTGAACACACCCTCCAGACGTCCTTGTGCGTCGTGTCGAAGAGCTCGCTCAGAGTCTGGTGCTGGGCCGGGTCGAACTCCCACAAGTTGAAATCCCGTTGTTGACACGGGAGGATCCGGCGGATGAGCATGACCTGGACTATGTTGACAAGCTTGAGCTTCTTGCTTGCCATATTCCGGATACATTTCTGGAGTCCGTCCAGCTCCACCGATGAACGCCAGGATAGGCCCTTCTCTTTCCAGGAGGTGAGCCACGTGGGGATTTCGGGTCGAAACTCGAGGGCCACCACCCAGTTGGTGTCGCGCGGCTCGGTGATGTAGAACCACGCCGATTGCCACCCCTTTATGGTCTCCATGAAGGAGCCTTCAAGCCATATAACGTTGGGCATCTTGCCCACCATGGCCCCGCCGCATTTCCGCTTGTTGGCCTCCCACCACCTTCGGCTTGATATTGAAGGTCTTTAACCATAGGCCGAAGTGGGGCCGGATGCGGAGGAAAGCCTCACACACGATGATGAACGTCGAAATGTTGAGGATGAAGTTCGAGGCCAGATCATGGAAGTCTAGCCCGTGGTAGAACATGAGACCACGGACGAATGGATGGAGGGGAAACCCCAGTCCACGGAGGAAGTGGTGGAGGAAAACTACCCTCTCGTGAGGTTCAGGGGTAGGAACGATCTGCCCCGTAGCGGGCAGCCGATGTGCGATATTCGCGGCTAAGTATCCGGCTCCATGCAGCTTCTTGATGTGTCCCTCTGTAATAGAGGAAGCCATCCATTTGCCTCCCGCTCTGGACATAATTGGAGAAGGTTGAGGGGAAGGATGTAGACTTGGGCGTTGGAGTTCGAGTGCGCAAGAATGGATGAGCAAGGAGGAAGAAGTCGTGGGTAGAAAAAGGTTAAACCTTGTCCCTTTATAAGGGCGGCTGAACCTATGCGCCCCCACTAGCCTGGTAAAACTTTATTGTCCCCCAAGCGCCGTAATCGATGGCGCGGTTGGGTTACCCACGCCCATATTTATGAGAATCCCGTAATAAGGGGGACACAATCTCTACTTTGACAAGACGTGTCAAGAAACTGCCTCGCGTTATGTGCGGGACCAAAACGTGTCAGCAGATTAGATTTGTGGAAATATTATTCTCTCTACGGTGGTATGTGGAACTTATTTTGCAGGGTCGGACACTATCCTTGTATTCAAATTCTTCCGTGGTGTATTCGGAGGAGGAACCCGCCTTGCAATGCCGAAGACAATACTGCGCGCCGGACTCATCATTATTGAAGCCTGGTTCAGGGGCTACTGAGGGAGTCCTGGATTAGGGGGTCTCCGGACAGCCGGACTATATCCTTTGGCCGGACTGTTGGACTATGAAGATACAAGATTGAAGACTTCGTCTCGTGTCCGGATGGGACTCTACTTGGTGTGGAAGGCAAGCTAAGCAATACGGATATGTATATCTCCTCCTTTGCAACCGACTTTTGTGTAACCCTAACCCCCTCTGGTGTCTATATAAACTGGAGGGTTTTAGTCCGTAGGACAACATACAATCATACCATAGGCTAGCTTCTAGGGTTTAGCCTCTCCGATCTCGTGGTAGATCAAATCTTGTAATACTCATATCATCAAGAATAAATCAAGCAGGACGTAGGGTTTTACCTCCATCAAGAGGGCCCGAACCTGGGTAATACATCGTGTCCCCTGCCTCCTGTTACCATCCGCCATAGACGCACAGTTCGGGACCCCATACCCGAGATCCGCCGGTTTTGACACCGACAACCTCCCTCCGTTCCCGACCTCCGTCTCCAGCCGTTACCGGCGAGCAAGCCGCTGCCGCCCGCCTCATCGCGTTCCCCTCCGCATGTGTCTGCCATGTTCCATCTCTGTTAGGGCCTGCCTCCTGCCGCTGATGTGCTGCGGGACCTCGATGCTGAGTGCCTCATCGTTGGATTCCTCATAGTCACCATCGAACCCATTTTGTGTACTTTTTGTTGTCGGATGCGCCAAGTCCAGCCAGTCCGGGACCACCTCAAGTTCGACTACACGAAACTCCAAGTCCGAAGACTGCCGTGGCCGTGTATCTCGCCTGCTGTCACTTTGGTTCGTCTACACGACCTCTTCGCTGAACGACTGAGACGTCCCCGCACATGAGCACTTTGGTTTTGCAAGACCCGTACCTGGATCATCAAGTAATACTCTTGCCGTTCGGCAAGTTCGACTACTGCACGGATACGCCAAGTTCGCCTATGAAACATGTACCCTACCATCGACTGCATGGACGTCAAGATCCTCTTCGTGACCTCGAACATCTACAGAATGTGTACGAGTACGAAACGTGTACCACTACTTCCACGACCGCCGCGAGAACTTCTACTTCCACTCTAAACTCGAACCACCTCGAAAACGCACGCTTCGAAAGGTATAACCCCGAGACGACCGCCCGTGAACGAATGCATGTGTGATTTATGAGATGCCCGTGCTTGCACCGTGCTCAAATTGTCGGTGCATGTTGCCCCTCTTTTGCCTTGTCACCGACATGTGGAAACCCGGTTACCGGGATCACCCCATCATCTTGCATGACACGCTCACGTCACTTTTCCTTTTGCACCGGTATCTCCATGAGCTACCGGAACCGATATGTTGCCGTGGCATCATTTTCGGATTCGTTGCCGTGGCACCCCTTTCATTTCCGCCACGATGACTAATGCTTCATAAAATGCTCTTATCAACATTTTCATAAAACTTGCATAAACTTGCACATGTCATCCGCATCATGACAACAACATTTAAATGGTTAAAAGTGTTGTTTGCTTAAATTGCTAATGCATATGGGGATTTACCAGAATTGTTGTTTGTTGTTCCGGCCTCATTTAAACTTGCCTAAACTGTTAATTTAATTATGCTTCACCTCTTGCCATGCTTAACAACATTTAATATTGTTGGGTACATAAACGTGAGAGAACTTAATAATTGATGTGGTGTTTCGTCAATATGCAACTCGTTGCATATTGAGCTCCACTTAACTTGTAGTTTTTGTTGCACTTTGCCATGCCATGCTTCATTAAACCGGACATGCATCATACTTGGTTGTGCATCATGCCATGTTTATGTGATGGTTGTTTACCATGTTGTTTGCTTCTTTCCGGTGTTGCTTCTTCGGGTTAGTTCCGGATAACGTCGCGTTTGTGAGGATCCGTTCGACTACGTCCGTTTGTCTTCTTCATGGACTCGTTCTTCTTCCTTGCGGGATTTCAGGCAAGATGACCATACCCTCGAAATCACTTCTATCTTTGCTTGCTAGTTGTTCGCTCTATTGCTATGCCGCGATACCTACTACTTGCTATGTCATGCCTCCCATATTGCCATGTCAAGCCTCTAACCCACCTTTCCTAGCAAACCGTTGTTTGGCTATGTTACCGCTTTGCTCAGCCCCTCTTATAGCGTTGCTAGTTGCAGGTGAAGATGAAGTTTGTTCCATGTTGGAACATGGTTATTGTTGGGATATCACAATATATCTTATTTACTTTAATGCATCTATATACTTGGTAAAGGGTGGAAGGCTCGGCCTTATGCCTGGTGTTTTGTTCCACTCTTGCCGCCCTAGTTTCCGTCATACCGGTGTTATGTTCCTTGATTTTGAGTTCCTTACACGGTTGGGTATTATGGGGAACCCCTTGACAGTTCGCTTTGAATAAAACTCCTCCAGCAAGGCCAACCTTGGTTTTACCATTTGCCACCTAAGCCTTTTTCCCTTGGGTTCCGGGACTCAAGGGTCATCTTTATTTTAAACCCCCGGGCCAGTGCTCCTCTGAGTGTTGGTCCAAACTGGGCGATGTCCGGCGCCCCCTGGGCAACCAGGGTCTTATGCCAACCCGACGTCTTGCCATCCGGTGTGCCCTGAGAACGAGATATCGTGCGACTA